>NC_142813.1:53671820-53923920 GCF_049724085.1 Artemia sp. Qi Xiang Cuo
GTGTGTGTAAGTTTTTTTGTCTGTGTAAGTTTTTGTGTGTGTAAATTTTTGTGTCTGTGTGTAAGTTTTTTTGCGTGTATGAGTTTTTGTGTGTGTGTGTATGTGTGTATGTTTTTGTGTTTGGGTGTAAGTTTGTGTGTGTGTGTGTAATTTTTTTTTGTGTGTAAGTTTTTGTGTCTGTGTAAGTTTTTGTGTCTGTGTATGTTTTTTGTGTGTGTGTGTGTGTGTGTAAGTTTGTGTGTGTGTGTGGTGTGTGTGTGTGTAAGTTTGTTAGTGTGTGTGTGTGTGTTTAAGTTTTTGTGTGTGCCCATTTTGAAGTTGGAAAATATTTATATTATTTGGAAAAATAGAAAGGATCAATAGCTAATTTCTTTTTGACTGAAAACAATCAAAATCTAGATTGAACTTTTCTTCACCTCGTTGAGAAAATTAAAAATTCAACTAGAACTTTTTATCGTCCGGGACAATATTCAGAAGTATGCTATAGCTTTTTCTATCTACTACGGAAAAATTTGGAATAGAACTTTAAATTTCCTTATGTCTTTGGTGAACTTAAAACTGAAGTGGAAGATTTTTATTTTCTCTGGAGAGATTACAATTGGAGTGTGTTCTTTGGTAAAATTCAGAAGAGAACTTGAACTTTTCTATCTTCCGTGAAACATTAGGAACAGTATTTAAAATTTTTTCATCTCTTTGAGAAAAATTTTATCCGAAGTGAAAAATTTTTATATTATTTGGAAAAATAGAATTGATTAATAACTAGTTTCTTTTTCATTGAAAAAATTCAGAAGAGAACTTTAATGTTTCTTCGCTTAATTGAGAAAATTTAAAATTGAAAAAGAACTGCATATCGTCAAAGAAAACATTCACAACTATGATATAGCTTTTTGCATCTACTCAGTAAAAATTCAATATTTGCAAAATTGGTTTAAGAAGGTTATTAAGAAAATAACTTGTACTGAAAAGATATAATAAAGCCTTTTGGAAAGTATTGCTTGATGTTTGGGTGTGCAAAAGAGTCGTAAAGTAAAGTTGTGGGGAAATTATAAGTAATTCAACTTGTAAAATGGGTTTAGGAAGGACCTTAAGAAAAAAACTTGTTCTGAAATGTCTTTGAAAAGTATTGCATGATAATGGCTAATTCAAAAAGCCTTATAGTAAAGTTGTGGGGGAAAAGATAACTACTTCAAGTTGTAAAATTGATTTATGAAGGATATTAAGAAAAAAAACTTGTCCTGAAATGCCTTTGAAAAGTATTGCTTGGTGTTGGGCATTCAAAAAGCTGTAAAGTATAGTTGTGGGTGAAAAAGATAAGTACTTCAAGTTGGAAAATGGGTTTAGGAGGGACATTAAGAAAGTAACTTGCTCTGAAATGGTCTTTGAAAAGTATTTCTTGGTGTTGAGGTATCCAAAAAGCTGTAAAGTATAGTTATGGTGAAAAAGATAAGTACTTCAAGTTGTAAAATGGGTTTAGGAGGGACATTAAGAAAGTAACTTGCTCTGAAATGGGCGTTGAAAAGTATTTCTTGGTGTTGAGGTATCCAAAAAGCTGTAAAGTATAGTTGTGGGTGAAAAAGATAAGTACTTCAAGTTAGAAAATGGGTTTAGGAGGGACATTAAGAAAGTAACTTGCTCTGAAAAGGTCTTTGAAAAGTATTTCTTGCGGTTGAGGTATCCAAAAAGCTGTAAAGTATAGTTGTGGGTGAAAAAGATTAGTACTTCAAGTTGGAAAATGGGTTTAGGAATGACATTATGAATGGAACTTGTTCTGAAAAGATATAATAAAGCCATAAAAAAGTGTTCAAAATGGAGAGGGGACTCTTTGGGGGGCCCGGGGAGGGCGTTTGGGGATCCGGGGGCCCTTGAGGGCTGGGTGGTCCTTTGGGAGCCCAGGGGACCACCCTGGGTCCGGTATTGCAGTACTTCCGTGATCATCGCACCTGTGTTGCCACAGTCACAGGTTTCCTGTGAAACTTCACAGGTTTTTCTTATGGTCACAGGTTCACAGGTTTTTGCCCCCGAATGGTAGAAAGTCACAGGTTTTTGTGCTAAAGGCTCCTAATATGACCTAATTTTCTGCTAAAAGTTGAATTTCGTAGAGCTTCCGAAGCATGCTTTCAAATTTTCATCAATACAAATAAACATGTTAGACAGGCTTTGTATGTAAACATCTATGCGTATATATGTCAGACTTTAGACTCTTTCCAACATGAAATCAATACTTGGCATTTGGCAATATCTTGCTCTTTTGATCATTTTGACTTAGATTCACTTATTTTAGATAAAAGTCAGTCAATGAGGAATGATTTGAATTTTTTTAAATGTGAGTCTCTGTTTTATTTGTTTTCTATGCAGCATTGAAATAGGAATAAAAGCAGTTTTGTTTCATAGAGAAATGACTGATATTGGTAAAACCGTAGATTTGCGGCTCCCCAGAAGGAAAAAGTAAAGGAGTAGAGTAGCATTTTTAAATTATCTGTTTTATGTTTACATTTCCTTTGGTTAAATTTATGTTAAATCTTGGTTAAATTTTCGGCTGGGGAATTGGCCATTTTAATCAAATTTTTCTCTTCGATTAGGCTTTTTTGCTTATATTTGAGTCTGGAGGTAGTGCTGTAAATATTTTTACAGCACTCTTTACACTAAAATTTTTAAGTACTTATAAAAAGGCTTCTTATTGTTTTAATTAAACGAACCTCGTGTTTCAAGAGTCGTTCTGAAAGAATTGGGAGTACTGTTGTATTATCTGTAACACACGCGCGATATTGTATAGTGAACATGACAAAAGAAACTAGTCAAGCAAGTTTCTTTCATCGTACAATTTCTGTGCCGAACATTGCAAACAGTGGTTTGAACTTTAGTTTTTGGGGGTTGAAGGGGCAAAAAAGGAACCTAGGTTAGGTCAGGTTACATATTTAATATATGCTAAACTTTACCCCCACCCCTTGATGTGCAAATATTTAGCCGAAATTTGTTTCTAAACTATTATATTTTTATCTTATTTTGTTTCATTTTATTGACATTAACAAAACTTCACTTCTCGCGTGTGTTACAAATCATACAACAGTACTGAATTGGGATGAAATTCAAACTTTAGCGTAAACAGTGAGGTGCTGAGGAGGGGGCGACCCCCTCCACATACGTAATAATTTCTGTTCGTTTTGAATTTTAATGTTGCTCCTTACTTTCAGTTGAACAAAAATGTTTTTATTACGATAAGGAACATATCCTGGAAAGTTTCTGCTTAACAGGAAATTGAGAAATTACCACTTCCTAGCCATTTTCGTCCCACCTAGCTATTTGCGTTAGTTGGATCCAGGAAGGTGTGGTTGATAAAAATGTATAAAAGATACATTTTATGGGAAGGGGTAGACTGATACTAATTTTATACCGGACTGACCTTTGGTCCGTTGATTTAGCACATAAATACGATTAATTACATGCCTAAATCTCTAAAGCCCTGGTACATTCCTTGTCTAGAACGCAATTAATGATGATTAATCACCGAAAAACCGTCACTAAGCCCCGCCTCTTCGAATCATTAATTTGAATCACTAGACGTGGAATACACCCTTGCTAAAATCGGTTCCCGAAATCAGCTACGTGCGCCTAGCCCTTAAGACAAGTTTTGTAAAAAGTTCTAGGGCTGTTGGATCATGGACAGATTCCCCACATAAATTTGAATTATTTGGACTTTCCTAGCTTGTATGTAAAGTAAATGGAATGCCACTCTACAATTTATTCTTCTATAAATCCTACAGGACCCTTTATGAATTGACAATGCAAACCCTTGATCAAGATTCTCAATTATTCGAAAACGGTACAAGTGAAGAAATGTTCACGATTACATATGGCATTATTGTGTTATATTGATCTGGTACCCAAGATATGAGTATTGTCCGGACGGGAAATGTAGGGATAGAGTGTAACTTTGCCAAACCGTTGGAGGAAAGCATTGCATTAATCTTACTAAATAAATTTAAAACCTATTGAAAAATTACTCCTGACGGCAGTTTTTTATTAGACTTGGTGCCATCAACACGGAACAAATAATTGATGTATTTAACATGGAACTCTACATGTCCAAATATAAATCCTATTGCATACCTTCAGACTTCTGGAAAAATTCAAAGTGCAAACAATACCAGTATTATTGTTAAAAGCAGTCCATCGAGTGTAAAGACGGGGCATTGATTATGCATCTTTCAAACAAGAAGCAATATAGAATTTTTCGATCCGCTTGGCTTGCCGTATACATACGACACACCTAATATTAGAAATTTTCTTGAAGAGAGTGGGAAATCTATTATTCAAAATCGGCAGCGGGTACAAGATTTATTGACGAAAAGCTGCGATTTTCACACACTATTATGTTTTAATTTTTGGAGTCGTGGACACACTTACATGGAGTTTATCAAGATTTATGGTGGCATTCCTCGATTAAACGACTTTCTAGTTGAAGATACTCTTTCCTATCTCTATAATATAAATTTCGGTGCCCTAAAAGTAAAATGCTTTAAAAATGGATGTAAGTTTGTTTATTAATAAAATTTTGTACAAAACACTATGTCCTTTAGATTTCTTCTTCTACGTATAGGTATTCATCAGAAAAGATAAGTGGTGGTAGCTCGTCGAGATTCAAATTGTATTCGTCTTGACGTGCAAAGTCAGGGTGACATTTTCTACAATACAGAGTAACTTCATTTTTATCAAATCTATTTGTAAAGTCAATAATACTACTCTGATTCATGTGATACAATTCATGTGTTTCAATTTGCTCATTTGAAGCAATGTCACATACAAAATTCTCATATGATGAATCACTTTCTGTAACAGCCATATAAACGTCTGTAGGTTTATAATCAAAGCATCCAGTATCTTCACAGCAATGTCGTAAAAACCAGACTCTTTTTAATTATTCCAGCGATTGAAGCGTAGACCTGGCTCTTCCTCCCAAAATAATTTAAAACCACGACGATACCAATCTCGTAGAAATAAACTAAAATCTCGTTTAGAGTTCTTTCCAATCATACCAGAATAAGTATTCTCCCACTGATCACATTTGTCATAGTGACAATCGGAGCATAGTTGCCCTCTATTATGAGAGTCACAAATCTCTTAAAGACATAAATTACATCCTTTAATTTGTACTGCATACTCTATGCAATTTGCACGGATTGCATAACTTACACTTTCCATTATACTCATCAATAATTGTACAATTCTCACAGGATGACCAGCTGCCCAAAGTATACAAGCATAATGGGCATGTGTAAAACATTTTTGATGTTGACTGGCCCACTTCCAAAAACAAACTGACTCTTAAACAAGATCTCCTAAGAGCGTTACAAAATGGCCGTCTATGTAGTGGTTAAGAGCAAAATTACAATGTCATTTTGTTTTGTCTCAATCAATATATCTATAAATAAAGCCTTTGGCCACGACGACGATAGTCCAAAGAACTGAAATCGGTTCCCATTATATCGTTAAGCATTTCCCCAAAAAATATCTTTCTTTGAAGGGATAATTCCAGAAATTCATGATCTAAAACTAACCACTTTTCCAATTTTACTGGATTACGCATGATTTTCTGTTTCTCAAATCATCACTCTCACTGTCAAATACAGACTGTTTTCTATAAAGTTTTCTTTTCAATATGTTTCGCCAGCGCATTTAATCCATCTTGTAGTCTCTGTATATGCGCTATATTCACCTTAGCCGCAAAACACAATTGTTCTTCCGACTTGAATTTGCTTAATGTTATAACATATCCATTATATATCGTGTCCTATTCTAAGGTTAGCCGAGAAGCCCTTGTAATATCTACCGCCAACCTTAGGCACTCTAGGTCCCGTTTCATCAACACTTTTAATATTCAATAATGTATAAGCATCCATGTTGACTGTCCCACTTCCAGAAAAAACTGATCCTCGAACAATAGTTTCAACCACCTAGGAACGTGTCAAGACATGATTTTGCCTAGTAACAGGGAAAAGGGTGTGTCCTTGAACTCTTGCCAAGGAAGGGAATTTCGCCTAGAAACAGGTGTGTCGTGACGTCAGAGGGCTCCGCTAGAAATTCAATGTTAATTTCCCTATCTGTGCGCTTGAAATCCTGGCTACCTGTGCGCTTGAACCTTCAATGTCCCCACTACTCACACGGGGGCCATTCAATCAGAATAGGAAGCTTTTTTAAAAGTGCTAACAGTTTTAGCGTAAAGAGCAAGGTATTGAGGAGGGGGCAACCCTTCATATAAGAAATAAATCTGTCAAAGACATTGTAAGAGTTTTGTTTTAATTTTCATGTACGGTGAGCCAAATTCGAACCGCATTAGTTGAAAAACGTTTAGAAATTAAATAAAAATACAAGTTTTTTTTAACTGACAGAAAGGAGCGACAGGGATGACCCTATTCATATACAGAATAATTTCTGTTCGTTTTAAATTTTAATGTCGCTCTTTACTTTCATTAAAAAAAAACTTGTTTTTTTATTTGATTGCAGATAAAAGCATGAAACCTCTATAGAATAGGAAGTTATTCGTACTCATTAGGCATTTCAATTACAAACAAGAGAATTTAGAGAATTATTGGAGTATCAATTAGATATTAGAAGTAAAAACTAAAACCATTACACAATTCCCGGAGGATATACCCCGCCCCCCATCAGGGGAGTAGCTCCAGCATTTTATTGGGAGCAAGAGGGGTCCATATCCGGATAGTCAAGGGGCTTCTGCTATATAATATTTATTTTCTCCAAATTATCACGGGGCGGGGGCAACTGCCCCCTGCCCTGATACGACTATCCTGCCCCCTTACTCCCTGCCGACTTCGATCATCAAATTATAATTAATTTAACCTATCTAGTTATATTAAAAATCTTATTATGAAATTTAATGTATACCTACCTTCTTTTTTTCCAATGACTTCAATGAAATCTCTTTTGAAACTTTTAGATAATAGAGTGTCTTCCAGTGAAATTCCTTTTGGAACTGGTAGATAATAGATAGTAAAAAACCTTAAATATGAAGAAAAAAATTGCCTGAGCAAATGTTATGAAATAGGAAGTATACAAAATATTTGCAATTTTGCGATTTGGCCTGTCATTTTGATAACAACACTCCGAGGTCTTTCTATATCTGATATGGTGCGAAATAAGACACATTAACGGCGGTAATTTATACATAAATGCTAATTTGGCACATATTGGGAGGTGTAATAGACCACTGTTTTCCTTTTTTATTAGTTAGCTTCCTGTATGATTTATTTGATTGAACGATGAATCTATGCATTAAATCGGGAAAAATATCGTTATATCGGGAAGGAGAAAGCGGTCCCAACCCAAAATCCATAGCTACGTTCGGGGGGGGCATCCCCCGTGCACCCCCCCCCTGGATTCGCCACTGGAAAAGGGTTGCCTCCTCCTCAAGACCTCGTTCTTTTCGTTAAAGTTCTCTCTCCATGAAAAAATCTAATACTTGTGTGACTTACGCCACTGACTCAAGATCACGATGTGTAAAACTCGAGAACAAACTGGCTTCTTCGTTACTTTAGAAACACATTTGGGAAATATATTTGCAAATTAGGGGGTGGGGGGGGGGGGTAAAGTAGGTACAATTATTCTGCATATTATGAAATAATAATTGTTTTCTGACTTCAAACTATCCAAATACTTTACATACCCCCCCCATTATGTTCAAATATATAGCCCAAATTATATATTTCCCATATATTCTGCCCCGCTATACTTTACCAGCCCCCCCCACTCCACCCCCTAATGTGCAAATCTATAGCCCAAATGTATTTCTAAAGTAACTAAGAAACTAACGAAAAAGACGGCGTGTTCTCGAATTTTACACACCGTAAACTTGAGTGAGTGGCGCATAATACACAAGTGCTGAAAGTCCTCCCCCATACGGAAATTAAAAAAATAAAACTCAAATAAAATTCTCAAATTTGGAAAGACTTATTTTCCACGGAGAGGGTGGGTATTTTTCGCAGGGGTATTTTCCAGGGCGTATTTTCCGTGGGGGGGGGGAGGGGCATTTTCCGTGGGGGGATATTTTTCGGGGGTAATCGCCGGGGAGGGTAAATGCCTAGAACCCTTGGATTTGTAGTTGATGAGAATCTTTCGTGGAAAAAACATGCAAAGTTATTAGGCAATAAACTTTCAATGTCCCTTGGAGGCATCCGCCGTCTTAAATTTTGTTTTCCTAACAAAATTCCGAAAATGATTTATCATTCCATTTTTAATCCCCATTTTCTTACAGCTGCTCCATATGGGCAAGTAACTTCATTTCTTGTTATAAAAGAGTTCAAATCATCCAAAATAGGGTAGTTCAAATTATATAACCTGTTCAACACACAGATGACATCTGTCTTCATTTCAAATTTACCAAGATATTTGATGTATCCAAGACTCGAGGTTTCCTGATTGCAAATTTTTGTTTCAAGTATTTCAATAACCGCCATCCATCTTTATTTCAAAATCTGTTTACATTAAATCAAGATTTGTACACTTACGACACATGACATTCTTGTGACATAGTCCAAGAGGCGCCCTCTACAAAAAGAGCTTCTTTTTTAATTAGATGTTTTGGCACCAACTTTTTGAATTCACTCCCCTTAGACATCCGGAAATCAAATAATCATATATCCTTTAAGCGAGCAGCGAAGGGTCATTACAGAAAAAGTGTTTAGTGCTGTCCTTCTCCAGGTTTGTTTTTTTCTCCCAATTTTTATTTTTCCTTTTTTATCGTTCCCTATTGCTTTCTCTCTCTTCTTCTTTTTCTTACCTTTAAAGTTGAAACCATAGGTTGATTTAGGTATCGGTTTACCTCTTTTTTTCTTCTTGATACGTTCAGTTAATTTGTTGTTTCTGTTTGTTTTTTACTAATATTAGTTGATGTCCTGCCGTAGCTAAGCATATTTTTTGTGCTTTCCTGGCGGGAATGTTATTTAAGCTATGTATTTTGTTTTTAAATATAGAAATAAATAAAAAAAACAAGTTTTTTTAACTGAAAGTAAGGAACGACGTTAAAACTTTAAACGAACAGAAATTATTCCGTATATGAAAGGGGCTGTCCCCTCCTCAATACCTCGCTCTTTACACTAAAGTTTGAATCTGTCACACAACTTTATTTTTTTAAACAATAAAAAACTTTAGCGTAAAGACCAAGGTATTAAAAAGGGGACAGCCCCTTTCATATACGGAATAATTTCTGTTCGTTTTAAGTTTTAACGTCGTTCCTTACTTTCAGTTAAAATAACTTAATTTTTTTATTTATTTTTTGAACGTTTTTGAGTTAATACAGGTTTTGATTTTGGCTCACCGTACATGAATAATTAAATCAAAATTTGCATATTAATTTTACTTTTATTTGGTTCAATGGCTTTCTCGAAACTTGTTTAATTTTATTTACGAACGTTTTCATTAGTAATAAATATACGTAACTTACGAATTAGCTTACGTAACGAACTTCTATATTCATATATTTTTAATAAGTATATTAGGGGGTTCACCCCCTAGTCAATACCTTGCTCTTTAAGCTAAGGTTCGAATTTTGTTCCAATTCTTTAAAAATGAACCGTTTAATCACAAAACTGTTAATTAGATTAAATAGCTCTTATGAAAGTACTAAAAAATCTTTGGCTTAAAGAGCGAGGTATTGACTAGGGGGTGAACCCAATCATATAAGTAATATTTTCTGCTCGTATTAAGTTTTGATGTTGCTGCTTACTTTTAGTTGCAAAACTTGTTTTTTTTTAAATTTAATTTCTGTTTTTTCTTAAATAATGCTGGGAAATCCGGCGTCCCCTACATAGCAATGTCCCTTCCCCCATGAAAACTTCCTTCATGAAAAGATCCTACCACATAACCCCCGACCTCCCCCACTACCAGAAAAAATCCCCCCTGAAAACGTCTGTATACTTCCCAATAACCAATACTATATGTTAACATTGGGTAAAGTTCATAACTTTCAGCCCTCCCCCCGAGCACTTTGGGGGATTAAATCCTCCTTAAATACATATTTATCATAATTCGACCATGCTGAACAAAATGGATATCTAAAAATTTTGATCGGGTGACTTTGGGAAAAAATGAGCGTGGGAGGGGGCCTAGTTGCCCTCCATTTTTCTTGGTCACCTAAAAAGGAAACTAGGACTTTTAATTTCCGTTCCAATGAGCCCTCCCACGATATTCTAGGACCACTGGGTCGATACGATCACCCCTGGGAAAAAAAAAACAAAAACAAATAAACACGCATCCGTGATCTTTCTTCTGGCAAAAAATGCAAAATTCCACATTTTTGTAGGTAGAAGCTTGAAACCTCTACAGTAGGGTTATATGATACGCTGAATATGATAGTGTGATTTTCATGGAGGTTCTAAAACTTTTAGGGGGTCTTTCCCTTTTTTTCGAAAAACAGCCAATTTTTTCAGGCGCGTAACTTTTGATGGATAAGACTAAACTTGATGAAACTTATATATTTGATTCAGGAAAATTCCCCCCCCCCCCCGCGGAAAATACCCCCTGGAAAATACCCCCGCGAAAAATACCTACCCCTCTCCGTGGAAAATAAGTCTTTCCAAATTTGAGAATTTTATTTGAGTTTTTATTTTTCGCATTTTTCCGCGGTATGGGGAAGGAATTTTCAGCACTTGTGTTATTATGCGCCACTCCTCAAGTTTGTTACGGTGTGTGAAATTACGAGAACACGCCGTCTTTTCTGCGTTCCAGTTTCTTAGTTACTTTAGAAATAAATTTGGGCAATAGATTTGCACATTAGGGGGAGTGCCAGGGTGGGGGGCTGGTAAAGTATAGCGGGGCAGAATATATGGGAAATATATAATTTGGGCTATATATTTGAACATAATGGGGGGGGTGTAAAGTATTTGGATAGTTTGAAGTCAGAAAACAATTATTATTTCATAATATGCAGAATAATTGTACCTACTTTAGGTATACATTAAATTTCATAATAAGATTTTTAATATAACTAGATAGGTTAAATTAATTATAATTTGATGATCGAAGTCGGCAGGGAGTAAGGGGGCAGGATTGTCGTATAGAGCAGAGGGCAGCTACCCCCCCCGTGATAATTTGGAGAAAATAATTATTATATAGCAAAAGCCCCTTGACTATCTGGATATGGATCCCACTTGCCCCCCCCCCCCCAATAAAAATGCTGGAGCTACGCCCCTGATAGGGGGGTGGGGTATATCCTCTGGGAATTGTGTAATGGTTTTAGTTTTTACTTCTAAAATCTAATTGATACTCCAATAATTCTCTAAATTCTCTTGTTTGTAATTGAAATGCCTAATGAGTACGAATAACTTCCTATTCTATAGAGGTTTCATGCTTTTTTCTGCAATTAAATAAAAAAAACAAGTGCTTTTTTAATGAAAGTAGAGACCGACTTTAAAACTTAAAACGAACAGAAATTATTCCATATATGAATAGGGTCATCCCTGTCGCTCCTTTCTGTCAGTTAAAATAAACTTGTATTTTTTATTAAATTTGTAAACTTTTTAAACTAATGCGGTTTGACATGAAAATTAAAACAAAATTTTTACATTAATTTTGACAGATTTATTCCGTATATGAAGGGGAGCCCCCTCCTCAATACCTTGCTCTTTACGCTAAAACTGTTAGCACTTTTAAAAAAGCTTCCTATTCTGATTGAATGGCCCCCGTGTTAGTAGTGGGGATATTGAAGGTTCAAGCGCACAGGTAGCCAGGATTTCAAGCGCACAGATAGGGAAATTAACATTAAATTTCTAGCGGAGCCCTCTGACGTCACGACACACCTGTTTCTAGGCGAAATTCCCTTCCTTGGCAAGAGTTCAAGGACACACCCTTTTCCCTGTTACTAGGCAAAATCATGTCTTGACACGTTCCTAGGTGGTTGAAACTATTGTTCGAGGATCAGTTTTTATCTGGAAGTGGGACAGTCAACATGGATGCCTATACAGTATTGAATATTAAAAGTGTTGATGAAACGGGACTTAGAGCGCCTAAGTTTGCGGTAGAAATTACAAGGGGTTACCGACTAAACCTAGAATGGGACAAGATGTATAATGGATATGTTATAACATTAAGGAAATTCAAGTCGGAAGAACAATTGTGTTTCGCCGCTAAGGTGAATATAGCACATAAACAGAGACTACAAGATGGATTAAATGCGCTGGCGAAACATTTTGAAGAGAAAAATTTATAGAAAACGGTCTGTATTTGACAGTGAGATTGATGATTTGAGAAACAGAAAATCATGCGTAATCTAGTAAAATTGGAAAAGTGGTTAGTTTTACATGATGACTTTCTGGAAATATCTCTTCAAAGAATCATATTTTCTAGAGAAATGCTTAACGATATAATGGGAACCGATTTCCCTTCTTTGGACTATCGTCGTCGTGGCCAAAGGCTTTATTTATAGATATATTGATTGAGACAAAACAAAATGACATTGTAATTTTGCTCTTAACCACTACATAGACGGCCATTTTGTAACGCTCTTAGGAGATCTTGTTTAAGAGTCAGTTTGTTTTTGGAAGTGGGCCAGTCAACATCAAAAATGTTTTACACATGCCCATTATGCTTCCATACTTTTGGCAGCTGGTCATCCTGTGAGAATTGTACAATTATTGATGAGTGTGTAAGTATAATGGAAAGTGTAAGTTATGCAATCCGTGCAAATTGCATAGAGTATGCAGTACAAATTAAAGGATGTAATTTATGTCTTTAAGAGATTTGTGACTCTCATAATAGAGGGCAACTATGCTCCGATTGTCACTATGACAAATGTGATCAGTGGGAGAATACTTATTCTGGTATGATTGGAAAGAACTCTAAACGTGATTTTAGTTTATTTCTACGAGATTGGTATCGTCGTGGTTTTAAATTATTTTGGGAGGAAGAGCCAGGTCTACGCTTCAATCGCTGGAATAATTAAAAAGAGTCTGGTTCTTACGACATTGCTGTGAAGATACTGGATGCTTTGATTATAAACCTACAGACGTTTATATGGCTGTTACAGAAAGTGATTCATCATATGAGAATTTTGTATGTGACATTGCTTCAAATAAGCAAATTGAAACACGCGAATTGTATCATATGAATCAGAGTAGTATTATTGACTTTACAAAGAGATTTGATAAAAATGAAGTTACTCTGTATTGTAGAAAATGTCACCCTGACTTTGCACGTCAAGACGAATACAATTTGAATCTCGACGAGCTACCACCACTTATCTTTTCTGATGAATACCTATACGTAGAAGAAGAAATCTAAAGGACACAATATTTTGTATATAATTTTATTAATAAACAAATTTACCTACATTTTTTAAGCATTTCACTTTTAGGGCACCGAAAATTATGTTATAGAGGTAAGGAAGAGTATTGTCAACCAGAAAATCATTCAATCGAGGATTATCACCATAAATCTTGATAAATTCCATGTAAGCATGTCCACGACTTCGAAAAATAAAATATAATAGGGCGTGAAAACCACAACTTTTCGTCAATAGATCTTGTGCCCGTTTCCGATTTTTAATAATAGATTTTCCGCTTTGCTCAAGAAAATTTCTAATATGAGGTGTGTAGAATGTATACAGCAAGCCAAGCGGATTGAAAACTTCTATTTTGCTTCTTATATGAAAGATGCATAACCAACTCGATGGACTGCTTTTAACAATAATAATGGTATTGTTTGCACTTTTAATTTTTCCAAGGAAGTCTGAAGGTATGCAATAGGATTTATATTTGGACATGTAGAGGTCCATGTTAAATAAATTAATTATTTGTTCCGTGTAGATGGCACCAAGTCTAATAAAAAACTGCCGTCAGGAGTAATTTTTCAAAAGGTTTTAAATTTATTTAGTAAGATTAATGCAATGCTTTCCTCCAACGGTTTGGCAAAGTTACACTCTGTCCCTACATGTCCCGTCCGGACAATACTCATATCTTGGGTACCAGACCAATCTAACACAATGATGGCATGCGTTTTCGCAAACATTTCTTCACCTATACCGTTTTCGAATAATTGAGAATCTCAATCTAGGGATTGCGTTGTCAATTCATAGAGGGTCCTGTAGGATTTATAGAAGAATAAATTGTAGAGTGGCATTCCATTTACTTTACATACAAGCTAGGAAAGTCCAAATAATTCAAATTTATGTGAGAAATCTGTTCATGATCCAACAGCCCTAGGACTTTTTACAAAACTTGTCTTAAGGGCTAGGCACACGTAGCTGATTTCGGGAACCAATTTTAGCAAGGGTGTATTCCACGTCTAGTGATTCAAATTAATGATTCGAAGAGGCGGGGCTTAGTGACAGTTTTTCGGTGATTAATCATCATTAATTGCGTTCTAGACAAGGAATGTACCAGGGCTTTAGAGATTTAGGCATGTAATTAATCGTATTTATGTGGCAGGCGCGATTTTATTGTTGTTAGGATGATGTTGCAGCGGTGATGCCTTTTATTATCTCTTATAGGGGAGATAAACTATGGCTCTGGCGCAAACTAAACTTTGGCATCGTGGCTCTTGGGCTATAGCCGGACTAATGAGGCATACCAGTGGGCATATTCGAGGAGAGTAAGTGTGGACTGTGGAGAGGCTGGCTATAATGGCAATACTTTTTATTCGATTAACATATACTGATGCAAGGATTATTTATATATATATATATATATATATATATATATATATATATATATATATATATATATATATATATATATATATATATATATATATATATATATATATATATATATATATATATATATATATATATATATATATATATATATATATATATATATATATATATATATATATATATATATATATATATATATATATATATATATATATATATATATATATATATATATATATATATATATCTCTCTCTCTCTCTCTCTCTCTCTCTCTCTCTCTCTCTCTCTCTCTCTCTCTCTCTCTCTCTCTCTCTCTCTCTCTCTCTCTCTCTCTCTCTCTCTCTATATATATATATATATATATATATTATGTTTAAGAGGTAATTACTTGGCAAAAAAAAAAAAAAAAAAAAAAAAAAAAAAAAAAAAACTGTCGTCCTAATCCAGCAATTGAGACAAATGTGCACTTGAACGAGGCTTTTACCTTACCCATCTATCCAACTACCTAGGACCAAACAGTATACCCGAACCGTCAACCAAATAGAAAAGTCCAAATCCATGCAAAGTTGTCATCAATAAATGTAAGTCGTTGTAAATTTACCAGCAAAAGCACCTTAAATCTAGCAAAATATTTCCAAGTAGAACCTTCCATTTAGGGCTCATCAGAAGAAATACCACCTGCCTTAACAGGTTTCGAGGCTTTACATTCTTTACCCGGCACGGTGGAGCCTCTACCATAAGATCTATATGGTAACCCTATGTCAGGTAAAACTTGTGAAATACATGCATACTAGTCAAGCTACTAAAAATTAAATACAAAAATTGTTTCAATGTTTCCATAATAAAATCCCAGAGGTCACTGAAAGAGACCATTCTGGAACAAATGAAGACATGTCCTGATGTATCTTTTATTCGTATCTGGAACCAATTACCCATTTAAAGATCGTCAAGCTTGTTTGAAAACCCCTACAAACTCAAACATCCAAAAAAGAAAGGTGCAAGAGAAATTATATTAAAATATCATTCAGTATTTCTTTATAATTTTTTGTATATTTACTTAAAAGTTCATGATACATGAAACTAAATTATTTGAATTGCCAACTAATTTTTTTGGCAGAAAAACCTCTTAAGATCAGTTTTTCGCTCAGCTTTTTACATCTATTTTTAAAATCTGTGTAATTACTGCATATTTTTGCATACCTAAATAATTGGGAATAATAAGCCGAATAAGTAATATTTGAATGTATATTACTTTCAAGAAATGGAAAATTAATTACATCAAAAATAAAATCATCCGTTTTATTATATAATTTAAAAACTAATTTATTATTATTTGAAATATTAATATTTATATATATATATATATATATATATATATATATATATATATATATATATATATATATATATATATATATATATATATATATATATATATATATATATATATATATATATATATATATATATATATATATATATATATATATATATATATATATATATATATATATATATATATATATATATTCTACTGGGACTGGTTGTCCCAAGTAGACCACAAGTCTCAAAAAGCTACAATAATATATAATAAGTTACTTAGACACTTACAATAATCCGACAATATTCCAAGGTATTTCTAAATCAAAAGACCAAAGGTCAGTCCGGTATAAAATTAGTATCAGTCTCCCCCTTTCCCATAAAATGTATCTCTTATACATTTTTATCAACCACACCTTCCTGGACCCAACTAACGAAAATAGCTAGGTGGGACGAAAATAGCTAGGAAGTGGTAATTTCTCAATTTCCTGTTAAGCAGAAACTTGCCAGGATATGTTCCTTATCTTAATAAAAAGTGGTATTTCTAAAAATAGCGACGAAGACCACACTGCCTTTCCATCACAAACATCAAAAGTACGAAGAACAAAAGGGAAATCTTTTTGTAAGACATTGGAGATAATTTGAATGAATATTTCAGCCCTATGTCCAAGGGCCGTCCTCAGCAAGACAAAAATATGTATAAGAAAAAAGACTCACAGCACCTTGCGACAAATAAAACCAAAAAATTGGGAATTTATTCAAAACATTCCTAACATCACTACTTCAGCGAAGTTCAACCAGGACTGATAAAAAGTAAGGTAAAACAAGACGATTCAATGAAATGAAAGAAAAATAAATTAAAAACACGTTCTTATTGCTAGTCCATCCTTTTTGGCAGCTAACCTCAAAGGTCTTTTTGTGACCGGTTCTGTGTTAATGTCTATCGGTTTTTAAAATATTTTGTAAGATCATTTTTAATTAAATCTGTGTATAGAGCATTTAGTGTATATTCCCCCAGGTCCCTATTCAAGGAAATATTATTATTAATCTTAAGTCTGATTTTCAATTGATTCTCGGACTACCTGCTTTATGCCCAGGTCATTGCTAATAAGGGGGGATTCATCAAAAAGTATATTGTGGTTAGGATTTTCAAAAATATGGCTGCCTAATGCAGAATCAGATGAAACAGGGGAAATATTATAATTTAAAGCTTTGACAATATCATCTTTATGCTGTTGTATGCGCTTTTCTAAATTCTGGTGTGTTCTACCTATATAATATTTGCCACAATCACATGGTATTTGATAGACCCCTCTTTGGCGAGTAACTGGGGTTTTATCTTTACCAGAATTTAGAAAATTTATGATTCTAAAATTATTTGTGAATACTACATGCAGATTATTTTTTGTGCAAACTTTTTTAAGATTTGTAGTGATTTTTGGGATATAGGGGAGGTAAATTATATTTAAGGGCTTGTCAGACTTGTCAGACTGTCTTACAAAAAGATTTCCCTTTTGTTCTTCGTACTTTTGTTGTTTGGTATTTCTAAACTGTTGTATATGTGTCTTAATATTTTTACTAAATTCCAAATTGATTTAATTAGAATGCTTCACCACAATATAAGAAAAGCTCAGATTCAAATAAGTAAAATATTTTTATGTTAAATGAAAATTCTGTTTAAATGCAGCCTTAAAATTTTTGGGAGAATAATCAAGGAGGGGGGGGGGTCCAATCAATGTTTTGCCTAGACACAAGAAAGGCCAAAACCACCACAGGTTTTAATTCCTCTTTGGATCCAACTTATATTTAAGGTTGCAACACAAGTGATCACTTTTTTTCTTTTTTCTTTTTTTTGCTGTTGGTTCATATAAATCTATTAAATCTATTAAAATAAATTTATATTTAATTTATTGTCCCTCCAAAATCAATTCCCACAGGTGAAACTCATCTTTTTCAGGAAAATTCTAGGAAAGAAGCAACAAGTCCCAATAATATTGGGGATCGAAATTAGATGTTACTAGAGGAAAACTTATTCGAAACCAAAATGAAACAAAGAATTTCAAAGAGCTAAAAAAAATTTTTTTTTTGGCTTGCAGAATTTTTAATCCTGTTTTAGGTTGGTATTAGAAATAGAAAAGCCAATGAATATTAAATTCAATCAAAGTAAAATTAGACAAAGAAATTGTACACAATAAAATTAAGATTATACAAAACTCAACCCATACAAAATACAACCTTGCAAAACTCAGTATCTTAACCCCGACCTTGTAAAACTTAATATCTCAACCTCAACTTTGCAAAGCTCAAACTTGCTATACTCAATGTCTGGAATATGCACAAAAGCTGCCCTACGGATATTAATCTTGTCAAATAGGACACAATGATAATGAAGAAGTCAAAGAGGAACAACTTGCAAAAGATGAGAGAGAAAGGAGAAAAATGTGAATCTCATAAGGAGAAAAGGTGAATTTAGTAGTTGATGAAGAACTTTAACTACAATAGGGTAAACAGAATTCTCTTAGTAAAAAAAGAAGGCTTATAAATGAATGGAAAATCATGAGCTAGGTCCCCTTGTAAGGTAATGGAAGACTCCAAAAAACCTTAAAAATACATACTTTACTGAAATAGGGACTCTGGTAGTTGCTTCCTGAAAAACAAAGTTTAAAACAGAAGTATCCCAGAGCTCAAGAAACAGTTGCAATGTGTATGTTAACAGTCAAAGAATATATAGTGTTTTCTAATAACAATAAAAAAAGTATGTTTTACTTTTCACAACTTCAATACCTTCAAAGTTATTAAGACTCAGAAATAATTATCAGAATATATTAAATTGCCAGTTCACATTCATATTTTTTTTTCCTTTAATATGCGTTCTGATTGGGATATACGAGTAATTTCTTTTGATGTTATGAGAAATAAAAACATCGCCCAAAGTAAAAATTATTTTCAATAAAGTGCAAATTATGTTCTGGTCTTTAGAAGGCCCATATGTCTTTAGTCCTACTCATCTTTGTGGTAGTTTCTCCTTGTTTTGAGTTTCACTTGGTTATCCATTGTAATTTCAGTTCGTTTTGCATTTCGTTTATTTGTAGTCAGTTATTTATGGTAGTTCTATACTTAAGAAATTATTGTACTTTTTTGTGCTCATCTTTGGAATAATCTTACCCTTTACTTTTCTTTGAAATGGTTTTAAAATTGTAAAATATATATATAAATATTTATATATATATATATATATATATATATATATATATATATATATATATATATGTATATATATATATATATATATATATATATATATATATATATATATATACACATATATATATATATATATATATATATATATATATATATATATATATATATATATATATATATATATATATATATATATATATATATTAATATTCCTTGCATCAGTATTTGTTAATCGAATAAAAGTATTGTGTTATAGCCAACCTCTCTACAATCCACATTTAGTCTCTCGAATATACCCAGCTGGTATGCCTCATTAGTCCGGTCATAGCCTAAGGAACGATACCAAAGTTTAATTGCCTTAGGGCCATAGTTTATCTCCCCTATAAAGGGAGAATAAAAGGCATCTACCACAACATCACCTCAACAACAATAAAATCGCCTTACCACATAAATACGATTAATTACATGCCTAAATCTCTAAAGCCCTGGTACATTCCTTGTCTAGAACGCAATTAATGATGATTAATCACCGAAAAACTGTCACTAAGCCCCGCCTCTTCGAATCATTAATTTGAATCACTAGACGTGGAATACACCCTTGCTAAAATCGTTTCCCGAAATCAGCTACGTATGCTTAGCCCTTAAGACAAATTTTGTAAAAAGTTCTAGCTCTGTTGGATCAAGGACAGATTCCCCGCTTAAATTTTAATTATTTGGACTTTCCTCGCTTGTATGTAAAGTAAATGGAATGCCACTCTACAATTTGTTCTTTGATAAATCCTACAGAACCTTCTATGAATTGACAATGCAATTCTTAGATCGAGATTCTCAATTATTTGAAAATGGTATAAGTGAGGAAATGTTTGTGAAAACGCATGCCATCAGTGTAGTAGATTTGTCTGGTACCCAAGATATGAGTAATGTTCGGACGGGACATGTAGGGACAGAGTGTACCTTTGCCAAACCGTCGGAGGAAAGCATTGCATTAATCTTGCTAACTTAATTTGAAACCAATTGCAAAATTACTCCTGACGGCAGTGTTTTATTAGACTTGGTGCCATCAACACGGAACAAATAATTGATGTATTTAACATGGACCCCTACATGTACAAATATATATCCTGTTGCATATCTTCAGACTTCCTTGGAAAAATTCAAAGTGCAAACAATACCATTATTATTGTTAATAGCAGTCCATCGTGTTTAAAGACGGGGCGTTGGTTATGCATCTTTCAAACAAGAAGCAATATAGAAGTTTTCAATCCGCTTGGCTTGCCGTATACATTCTACACACCTCATATTAGAAATTTTCTTGAACAGAGCGGAAAATCTATTATTCAAAATCGGAAGCGGGCACAAGATCTATTTACGAAAAGTTGTGGTTTTCACGCCATATTATATTTTATTTTTCGAAGTCGTGGACATACTTACATGGAGTTTATCAAGATTTATGGTGACAATCCTCGATTGAACGAATCTGTAGTTGAAAATACTCTTTTTTACCTCTATAATATAAATTTCAGTGCCCTAAGAGTGAGATAATTTAATATTGTATGTAAATTTGTTTATTAATAAAATTTTGTAAAAAAACTGTGTCCTTTAGATTTCTTTTTCTACGTATAGGTGTTCATCAGAAAAGATAAGTGGTGGTAGCTCGTCGAGATTCAAATTGTATTCGTCTTGACGTGCAAAGTCAGGGTGACATTTTCTACAATACAGGGTAACTTAATTTTTATCAAATATCTTTGTAAAGTCAATAATACTACTCTGATTCATATGATAAAATTCGCGTGTTCCAATTTGCTCATTTGAAGCAATCACATACAAGAAGAGTCACGTACAAAATTCTCATATGAAGAATCACCTTCTGTAGCAGCCATGTAAACGTCTGTAGGTTTATAATCAAAGCATCCAGTATCTTCACAGCAATGTCGTGAAAAGCAGACTCTTTTTAATTATTCCAGCGATTTAAGCGTAGACCTGGCTCTTCCTCCCAAAATAATTTAAAACCACGACGATACCAATCTCGTAGAAATAAACTAAAATCTCGTTTAGAGTTCTTTCCAATCATACCAGAATAAGTATTCTCCCACTAATCACACTTGTCATAGTGACAATTGGAGCATAGTTGCCTTCTATTATGAGAGTGAAAAATCTCTTAAAGACATAGATTACATCTTTTAATTTGTACTGCATACTCTATGCAATTTGCACGGATTGCATAACTTACACTTTCCATTATACTCATCAATAATTGTACAATTCTCACAGGATGACCAGCTGCCCAAAGTATACAAGCATAATGGGCATGTGTAAAACATTTTTTGATGTTGACTGGCCCACTTTCAAGAACAAACTGACTCTCAAACAAGATCTACTAAGAGCGTTACAAAATCACCGTCTATGTAGTGGTTAAGAGCAAAACTACAATATCATTTTGTTTTGTCTCGATAAATATATCATTAAATAAAGCCTGGGGCCACGACGACGATAGTCCAAAGAAGGGGATTTGGTTCCCATTATATCGTTAAGCATTTCTCCAGAAAATATCTTTCTTTGAAGAGATATTTCCAGAAAGTCTTCATCTAAAACTAACCTCTTTTCCAATTTTACTAGATTATGCATGATTTTCTGTTTCTCAAATAATCACTTTCCTTCACTAATCCTTATGAAAAAGCATCAGTCCTCCTCACAAGCATATTTTCTATCTGGAAGCCAACTACGCTTACAAAATGGCTATCTCAAAATTTTGATTGAATGTGTTTGGGGAAATGATGGGCATGGGGGCCCTTGCCCTCCAATAAGTTTCGACTATTAAAAAGGGCACTAGAACTCTCAATTTCCAATCGAATGAGCCCTTTTTGAAGTTTCTACGACGACCTTTTCCATATCAAGTGCCCTTCTCTAAAGGAAAAAAAATAATACATAGTACATTGTGCCAACATCGTTCTTATATGCCCTCACGGCATAACTTAAAACCCTTGCCACGAGGGTTGTGGGGGAGTGTCCTCCTCAAAAACATATTTTCTATCTGGAAATCAACTACGCTGAACAAAATGTTTATCACAAAATTTTGATTGGATGTGTTTGGGGGAATTACGGTCTTGGGGGGGGGATATTTGTCCTCAAATCACTTTCGACGATTAAAAAGGGCACTAGCCCTTTGAATCTCCTATTGAATGAGCCTTTTTTGAATTTTCTACAACAACACTTTCTATAAAAAACCTTATATACCCCCAGGGCATAACTTAAAACCCTTGCCCTAAGGGTTGTGGGGGAGTGTCCTTCTCAAAAACATATTTTCTATCTGGAAATCAACTACGCTGAACAAAATAGCTATCTCAAAATTTTGATTGGATGTGTTTGGGGGAATGATGGTAACCTTTAGCATAAATTAACATAAGTTGGGCGCAAAACCCCTATGTTTTCCAAGGCCAGAACAAAATTTGCACTTTACTGAACAAATATAAATGTTTTTACTTTTATAACTTTAATATATCAAATAATATAAACATTTTGATAAGTAAATATCTGTATATGCATATCGTATTGACAATGCACATTCATTTGTATTTTCTCAGTAAAGTACGAATTTTGCTCTGGCCTTGGGAAGGTATAAGGGTTTTGCGCCCAACTTATGTTAATTTCTGCTAATTTTGAGTTTGACTCGGTTAATTATTGCAATTTATATTCGTTTTGGGTTTCATTTATTTATCGATACCGACTTATGATAGTTTTACGCTTGGTAGATTATTTGATTTTATTTTTGCTCATTTTTGGTTTTATGGAGTTTTTTAATTTTCTTTTAAAAACTTATTTTGTGGATAAAGTTTTTTAAATTAATTTCTGTTCGTTTTATATTGACATAGTCTTTTCAGGGAAAAAGAAAATAATACTTTAAATCTTTTCGTTTTTTAAGACTTTATAATTTGGCCTGCAAAATTTTGATTGGATGTGTTTTGGAAAATGGTGGGGGTGAGAGGGGCGTTAGTCACTATCCAATCACTTTCAACTATTAAAAAAGGCACTAGCCCTTTCAATTTCCAATTGAATGAGCCCTTTTGAAGTTTCTACGACAACGCTTTCAATAAAAACTTTATATGACCCAGGGCATAACTTACAACCCTTACCCGGAGGGTTGGTGGGGGAGGGGTTGTCATCCTTAAAGACCTAATTTCCAAAACTTTCAACTGCGTTGAGTAAAATGGCTATCTAAAAATTTGGATTGGATGTGTTTGGGGAAAAGGAGGGCTTGAGAGGGGGGTTAGTTGCCCTCAATCACTTTTCACAATCACTTTCAAAGCGACTATTAAAAAGGGTTCTATCCCTTTGAATTTTTAATCGAATGAGCCCTTTTTCAAGTTTCTACGACAAAGATTTCAATAAAAACCTTATATGCCTCCAGGGCATAAGTTATAATCCTTGCCTTGAGGGTTGTGGGGGAATGTCCTCCTCAAAATGCATTTTATATCTGGAAATCAACTACACTGAACAAAATGGTTATCTCAAAATTTTTATTGGATGTGTTTGGGGAAAAGGTGGGCGTGAGAGGGGGGTTAGTTGCCCTCAAATAACTTTCGACTATTAAAAAGGGTACTATCCCTTTGAATTTCGAATCGAATGAGCCCTTTTTCAAGTTTCTACGACAAAGATTTCAATAAAAACCTTATATGACTCCATGGCATAACTTATAATCCTTGCCCTGAGGGTTACGGGGGATTGTCCTCCTCAAAAATTTATTTTCTATCTGGAAATAAACTACTCTGAACAAAATGTCTTTCTCTAAATTTTTATTGGATGTGTTTCGGGGAATGATGGGCGTGGAGGGGGGGGGGGTGACTAGTTGCCCTTCAATGACTTTCGACTATTTAAAAGGGCACTAGTCCTTTGAATTTTCAATCGAATGATCTTTTTTTTAGAAGTTTTTACGACAACACCTTCTTTAAAAACCTTATATGCCACCAAGGCTTTACTTAAAACCCTGGCCCTGAGGGCTGTGGGAGAGTGTCCTTTTCAAAAATATATTTTCTATCTGGAAATCAACTACGCTGAACAAAATGGCTATCTCAAAATTTTGATTGGATGTGTTGGGGGGAATGATGGGCTTGCGGGGGGGGGGGCTTGTTGCCCCCCAATCATGACTATAAAAAAGGGTACTAGCCTCTCGAATTTCCAATCGAATGAGCCTGTTTTGAAATTTCTACGACAATGCCTTCTATAAAAACCTTATATGGCCCCCGGGCATAACTTAAAACCCTTGCTCTAAGGGTTGTGGGGGAGTGTCCTCCTCAAAAACCTAATTTCTATCGGGAAATCAACTACGCTGAACAAAATGGCTACCTCAAAATTTTTATTGGATGGGTTCTGGGGAATGATGGGCGTTGGGGAGGGTGGGTGGGGGGGCTAGTTGCCCTCCAATCACTTTCGAATATTAAACAGGGCACTAGAACTCTCAATTTCCAATCGAATGAGCCCCTTGCTAAGTTTCTACGACGATCACCTCTATATGAAGTGCCCAGCTCTAAAGGAAAAGAATAATACATAGTACATTGTGCCAACATTGTTCTTATATGCCCTCCGGGCATAACTTAAAACCCTTGCCCCGAGGGTTGTGGGGAAGTGTCCTCCTCTAAAACATATTTTTATCTGAAAATCAACTACGCTGAACAAAATGGTTCTCTCAAAATTTTGATTGGATGTGCTTGGAGGAATGATGGGCGTGGAGGTGGGGGGGGGTAGTTGCCCTCCAATCACTTTCGACTATTAAAAACGGCACTAAAACTCTCAATTTCCAAGCAAATGAGCCCCTTTTGAAGTTTCTACGACTCTCCCTTCCATATGAAGTGCCCTGCTCTAAAGAAAAAAATAATAGATAGTACATTGTGCCAACATTGTTTTTATATGCCCTCAGGGCATAACTTAAAACCCTTGCCCTGAGGGCTGTGGGGGACTGTCCTCCTCAAAAACATATTTTCTATCTGGAAATCAACTACGCTGAACAAAATGGTTAGCTAAAAAATTTTGTGGGATGTGTTTGGGGGAATGATGGGTGTGAGGGGGGAGGGCTAGTTGCCCTCCAATCACTTTCGACAATTAAAAATGGCACTAGTCCTTTGAATTTCCAACCGAATTAACTTTTTTTAAGTTTCTACGACAACACCTTCTTTAATAACCTTATATGACCCCAAGGCATTACTTAAAACCCTTGCCCTCAGAACTGTGGGGGAGTGTCCTCCTCAAAAATGTATTGGATATGTTTAGGGGAATGCTCGGCGTGGGGGGGCTAGGTGCCCTCTAATCAATTTCAACTATTAATAAGGGTCCTATAACTATCGAGGTCCAATCGAACGAGTCCCTTATGAAGTCTCTACGACAACCCCTTCCATATGAAGTGCCCTGCTCTAATGTAAAAAAAGAATATATGATACATTGTGCCAACATTGTTCTTATATGCCCTCAGAGCAAAACTTAAAACCCTTGCCCCAAGGGTTTTGGGGGAGTGTCCTCCTCAAAAACGTATTTTCTATCCGGAAATCAACTACGCTGAACAAAATGGCTTTCTCAAAATTCTGATTGGATGTGTTTGGGGGAATGATGGGCGTGGTGGAGGGGGGGCTATTTGCCCTCCAATCACTTTCGACTATTAAAAAGGGTACTAGCCCTTCGAATTTCCAATCGAATGAGCCTGTTTTGAAGTTTCTACAGACACGGAGGTTATCAAGGGGATAACTTAAAATCCTTGCGCTGAGGGTTGTGGGGGAGTGTCCTCCTCAAAAACACATTTTCTATCTGGAAATAAACTACGCTGAACAAAACAGCTATCTCAAAATTTTGATTGGATATTTTTAGGGGAATGATCGGCGTGGGGGGGGGCTAGTTGCCCTTCAATCACTTTCAACTATTAAAAAGGGCCCTAGAACTCTCGATTTCCAATCGAACGAGCCCCTTTTGAAGTCTCTACGACGACCCCTTCCATATGAAGTGCCCTGCTCTAAAGTAAGAAAAGAATATGTGGTACATTGTGCCAACATTGTTCTTTTATGCCCTCAGGGGATAACTTATAACCCTTGCCCCCAGGGTTGTGAGGGAGTGTCCTACTCAAAAAGATATTTTCTATCCGGAAATCAACTACGCTTAACAAAATAGTTTTCTCAAAATTTTGATTGGATGTGTTTGGGAGAATGATGGGCGTGGTGGGGGGGGGGCTTGTTGCCCCCCAATCACTTTCGACTATCAAAGAGGGTACTATCCCTTCTAATTTTCAATCGAATGAGCCTGTTTTGAAGTTTCTACGACAACGCCTTCTATAAAAACCTTATATGCCCCCCGGGCATTACTTAAAACCCTTTCTCTGAGGGTTGTGGGGGAGTGTCCTCCTCAAAAACATATTTTCTATCTGGAAATCAATTACGCTCAACAAAATGCCTATCTCAAAATTTTGACTGGATGTGTTCTGGGAAATGATGGGCGGGGGGGTGGGGAGGGCTAGTTGCCCTCCAATCACTTTCAACTATTAAAAAGTGCACTAGAACTCTCAATTTCCAATCGAATGAGCCCCTTTTGAAGTTTCTGCGACGACCACTTCTATATGAAGTGCCCAGCTCTAAAGGAAAAAAATAATAGATATTACATTGTGCCAACATCGTTCTTATATGCCCTCGAGGCATAACTTAAAACCCTTGCCCTGAGGGTTTTGGGGGAGTGTCCTCCTCAAAAACATAATTTCTATCGGTTATTCAGCTACGCTGAACAAATGGCTCTCTAAAAATTTTGATTGGAAGTGTTTGGGGGAATGATGCGTGGGGGGGGGGCTAGTTGCCCTCCAATTTGTTGGTAGATCAGGGGAACCAAGACCGTCATTCCATAAGTAAGCCATTCCCACACTTTCTAGTAATGACCTAATTTGGGATGGCCACGACGTTTTCGAATCATAGCTCAACATCTGATAATAAGCAGCACTTACTAGTCTGTCTTCATTACACCTAATGATCTTCAACCAAAATCTAAGCATCAAAGTAGACCTACGTAGTTTTAACGAAAACAGGCCCATATCACCTTTCAGAACCTGTGAATGAGTTGTCTGATGTAATCCAAACAGTCTTTTATAATACTGGAGCTGGAGGGACTCCAACTTCTGTGCCGCTTCTCCGCCCCAAATCTCCGCTCCGTATTCTAATACTGGTAAAATTTTTGTATTAAATATTCTTTTATGCATTTTTAGGTTTTTAATTCCCATTATTGTCGGATTTCTAAAAATTGCAGACATGACCACTTTACCTCTATTAATTAGTTCATCAACATGACTCTTTAAACTTCCATTTTCTGATAAAACAAATCCTAAATATTTTATTCTTTTACTTACTTTAAGTTCCTTATTATTAAATATATATTTATAATTATCTTCGCCACTTGTTTTCCTTTTTTTAAAAATAACAACTTCACTCTTTTCAACATTCAGCCTTAGTTTTTTCATCTGCAAATATTCTTCTATAAGACTCAAAAGCGTCTGCAGATCTTGCGGTGTGCTAGCCACCAAAGCAAAATCATCTGCAAATAATAGTAGTGATAGTTTATGGGTCCCTAGACTAACATTCGGAGCCCATCTATTCTCTAGATAATCAACAACATCATTTATAAAAATTTTAAACAATTTAGGAGAAAGAGTGCTGCCTTGTTTTACACCCAGCTTAATATTAAAAAACCTAGAAAACCTGTTACCAACAAACACGATTCCACTCACACAAATATACATACTCACTATCAACCTCACAAACAAATGAGGGAGGCCAATTCTAACCAGGGCATCCTTTAATAGCTCTCTGTCGACACTGTCGAACGCCTTGTGGAGGTCCAGAAATCCCACATAAAGACAAGTTTTTCCCTTTCCGTATTTATCAATTAATGCCTTTAAAATAAATATTGTATCTACCGTCCCGTACCCTGTTCTAAAACCTCCTTGTTCTTCATGTATTATGTTATTTTTATTTAACCATTCAGAAAGCCTTGTATCTAGTATTTTCTCCATTTTCTTACTTAAAGATAATGTGCCAACATTGTTCTTATATGCCAATTGTTCTTATATGATGTGTTTTGGGGAATGATGGGCGTGGTGGGGGGGGGGGGCTTGTTGCCCTCAATCACTTTCGACTATCAAAGAGGGTACTATTCCCTCTAATTTTCAATCGAATGAGCCTGTTATTAAGTTTCTACGACAACGCCTTCTATAAAAACCTTATATGCCCCCCGGGCATTACTTAAAACCCCTTCTCTGAGGGTTGTGGGGGAGTGTCCTCCTCAAAAACATAGTTTCTATCTGGAAATCAATTACGCTGAACAAAATGGCTATCTCAAAATTTTGACTGGACGTGTTCTAGGAAATTATGGGCGTGGGGGGGGGCTAGTTGCCCTCCAATCACTTTCGACTATTAAAAAGTGCACTAGAAAACTCAATTTCCAATCGAATGAGCCCCTTTTGAAGTTTCTACGACGACCACTTCTATATGAAGTGCCCAGCTCTAAAGGAAAAAAATAATAGATAGTACATTGTGCCAACATCGTTCTTATATGCCCTCGGGGCATAACTTAAAACCCTTGCCCCAAGGGTTTTGGGGGAGTTTCCTCCTCAAAACATATTTTCTATCTGGAAATCAACTACGCTGAACAAAATGGCTATTTCAAAAGTTTGATTGGATGTGTTTGGGGGAATGATGGGCGTGGGGCCATCACGCCGACCCCTTCCATAGGAAGTGCCCTGCTCTAAATTAAAAAAAGAATATGTGGTACATTGTGCCAACATTGTTCTTATATGCCCTCAGAACAAAATTTAAAACCCTTGCCCCAAGGGTTGTGGGGGAGTGTCCTCCTAAAAAACATATTTTCTATCCGGAAATCAACTACGCTGAACAAAATGGCTATCTCAAAATTTTGATTGCATGTGTTTGGGGGAATGAGGGGCGTTGGGGGGGGGGCTAGTCGCCCTCCAACAACTTTCGACTATTAAAAAGAGTACTAGCCCTTTGAATTTCCAATCTAATGAGCCTGTTTTGAAGTTTCTACAACAACGGAGGTTTTCAAAGGGATAACTTAAAATCCTTGCTCTGAGGGTTGTGGGGGAGTGTCCTCCTCAAAAACACATTTTCTATCTGGAAATAAACTACGCTGAACAAAACGGCTATCTTAAAATTTTGATTGGATTTGTTTTGGGGAATGATCGGCGTGGGGGGGGGGCTAGTTGCCCTTCAATCACTTTCAACTATTAAAAAGGGTCCTAGAACTCTCGATTTCCAATCGAACGAGCCCCTTTTGAAGTCTCTACGACGACCCCTTTCATATGAAGTGCCCTGCTCTAAAGTAAAAAAAATAATATATGGTACATTGTGCCAACATTGTTCTTATATGCCCTCAGGACAAAACTTAAAACCCTTGCCCCAAGGGTTGTGGGGCAGTGTCCTCCTCAAAAAGATATTTTCTACCTGTAAATCAACTACGCTGAACAAAATGGCTATCTCAAAATTTGGATTGGATGTGTTTGGGGGAATGATGGGTGGTGGGGGGGCTAGTTGCCCTCCAATTACTTTCGACTATTAAAACGGGCACTGGCCACCCCTTTTCGAAGTTTCTACGACAACTCCTTCGACACAAAAGAAGAAAAAAAACATATTGTGGCCACATCGTTCTTTACTTAGGCAGCGCTAGCGCGCTACCTATGATTCCTGACTTTTTCTTGTCATGATTCAGCTTTAGTTCTTTTAAGCTTAACTTCAGTATCTATTTTTTTTTTTTCACACACGAAGAAACGTCCTAAAGCAAGTAGAAAATACAGAAGGGGGCTCAAGGCTAGCTCAAATGTGGAAGTTGCAGTACCCTGATGTATTGTTTGCAGTACCGTAGTTAGCTATCAAGATCTCAAGAACTGCTGAATCCTAATGAACATACTTTTCGGAAGAAAATACTCTGATGTATTCTTTGCAGTACCCTAGTTAGCTATAGAGATCTCCAAAACTGATGAATTCTGGTGAACATACTCTATTAACTGAACATGTTCTGGTGAACATGCTCTGATGTATTCTTTGTAGTACTCTAGTCAGCTTTCAAGATACCTGAAAACTGAAACACGAAAAATTAGAGTTCAAACACTTTACCTAACTCTAATGGTGGGTGTCTCTCAGAAACTGTTAATGCTTACCTTTTTGCAGTGCAAGCAAATTTAAAAAAGCTTCCAATGAAGAATAAAAAAGTTCTTTTATATAAAGTTCAGTTTATATGTGAATTATTTTTTTATTTTGCAAGCCTTAGGTATTTTAACCTGAAGGCAGCTGTTTGGACGTTAAAGGTTGGTGGTGAAGATCGACAATATGAACTGCAGGCCGGAAGAAGTATAAGTTATATTGCGTACGAAGGTAGCAGCAATAGTTCCGGACAGTTTTCCTTGCTGTAGCTGAATTGGAAACGTGTACCTCCCTTTACTTCAGTTTCCCTTTGAAATAGCTAGTTGACTTCATGTTGAACAGGTATCCCAGGCACTTTCACGAAACCTGGGCATCCTGAGAAAAGTGAGACATTGGTATTCTCGAAGAGCACACTGCCTTTCTATAACGTACAAATAACAGTTCAATGTGGAAAATCCTTTTATTAGACAGTTAACCACAACCTGAGACATTATATACCACACAGTATTTTCAGGTTAGTGTATTTCCCAAGGATTTACTCTTCTATTTTTTACTGCTCTTCGATGTGGCTTGGAACGTTCCCATCTGTCGATGACCGGATAACAATATTTCAGAATACCGAATGTTATATAAAAAAGGATCGCGTGATTCAGGATGCCAACGGTATATTCAAAACAAATTTTACCTACCCTGGACTTAGATTTTAAACCTTTTATTTGTGTACCGACATGCTAGAGGTCTTTTGCAAAGATGTTCTGGGAACATTTTCCAAATGAATTCAGATTTTCGTTGTCACGACATTCGAGTGAAGAGCAAGTTCCATGCTCCGCTAGTGATAACGTCCAAGTCAAAACATACTTTTTGCGCAGGGGTATTAGTTTGTGCAATGAGCTGGATATTGAAGTTTAGAATAATTAAGATTTAAATAATTTTAAGCATTGCATAATGGATAAATTATGTGATAAATACAGTTTGAAATTTAAAAGAGAAAAAAATTGATAAAAATATATATAAACCTACAATCTTTTCTGTAGTTTAGGAATTGGAGGATGATGATGGACTGGTATTTGGTGGTTTATGTTGTAGGTTATTGAATGACTTTACTTTAAATTGATTGGTTAATTAGTGAAATTTGGATTGAGTCAAATTTTGGATGAGAGTATTGGATGAGTGTTTGTTTTTCAATGTTTACTGAACTGCCCGTTTGGACAGCCTTTTATCAGGCTCTTGAGTAGCCCAGAATGGTATTATGTTGTTATATATGCTGTAATTATTTTTTTCAATAAATAAATAAATGGTGAATGTGTCATTATTCAATCACACATGCAGCACCTTTTTTGCAACCGTTAAATAGAAAAAAAGACAATTTCAAAGATCAATTTCAGATTTTAGAAAATAATTGCTCCATAGAAGCTAGAATGCTTCTAGAATGTTCTTCCTTTCGTCTTTTTTTTCTTCTTAGTGAAAAAAAAGATCTTTATATTTTTTTTTTTGCCAGAATCGTCAGTTTCCTGCTTGTGCTTATTTATGTTTTTTAGCTTCGTGAAAAAGTATAAACAGGAGGATATATACAGGTTTATTATTGTAACATGGACTAATCTATTTTCTGACTTGACAAATGCAAGACAAATGACAAATGCGTAAGTCGCCAACAAAAAGATCAAAATTACTCTATGGGCTTTATTTTAACACATAGACAGAGAAATGACTAATGTGTTTTTATTCCAACCAAGCTGTTGCGGAAACCTAAGGTTGATGTGCTTGAGGTGTGAAATCTTTCTCTGCTTGACACGAAACTTTAAAGACTTCAAAAGTTTCACGAAGAGTGACGTTTTGTTTGGTAAATTTTTCTTAATATAAATGTTCTATAGTTTGCCTCGATAGGGACCCATTATTCACACAGGTGGACCAATTTAAGAGGTTTCAGTTAATGACCAAAGTGTTTTTAATCTAACTTTTTTAGTCTAAACATATATTTTGTTTTTTATATCGATATCGAATAAATCTGCAAAAGTTGAAATATTTCTATGCAGGTCTCAGGAGAATATGTTCGTTATTTTGACCTGAACTTATGCTAAATGTGCTATTTTTGTGTGTGTAGAGTGTGGGATATTTTGGCTGTAACTTACAGTACTTTCTAACTCTCATCCTCCTACAGCTTTGATTATAAATTTGCGTAAATGTTTTTTCTAATTTTCATTTTCTTGATTTTATATTTCCTTTTCAACCTTCAGAGGGAGTATTTGCCTATATCCTTGCATAGAATTCAGATGTTAACTGACACAGGACGTCTTAACCCAGAAGAACCGATTGATGTGACGCAAATTTGTAACACTAAACTGTTCAAGCTAGATCCAAGAAAGAAACAGTATGGTTTTCAATTTCAAATTACTGATGAGGTAAGTTTTTGTGAAGTCAATTATAACTACTGTTTCTGACATTATAATAAACATTTAGTATAATAAACAAATAAATATTCTGATGTACTGTCTGTTATAATAATAAATATTAAAATAAATATCACGAAAAATCAGACGATAGAGCAAATAAATGGAAAGTATAGCTTTCAATTATTGGGTTAACTATATCACAGTTGTTGAATGCGCCAAGTATTTTGGAGGTTGTAAAAAAAAGGAAGATGAAGATGGAAAGACGAAGAGGAAAAATGGATGATTGAAGATGGAAAATAAAGGAATTTCTTTTCCTTCCTTTTCTTTGCGGTAAAATTTTGGTTGATCATAAATTTGAGCAATACCAAATGTCAGCATCACAAATGGATGCCAAGAAATCCATAAAAATCCTCATAAGGTCGTCAATATGGCATAAGAATTTTGAAAAAAAAAAAAAATTCATATACATTTCCAGTATATCACAAAACTTTACATTCATGTGATAACCTTTACATAAGGGGGGGGGGGCAACCCCAAATAAAAAGATTTGTTGAATAACTCGCCCTATAAATCGTGTGAATTAGTATCCGAATTTTCATTTTTATACTTCCGTCATTTAATACAAAAAATTGACGATCTGTAACGGCTGTTTTACAAATACGAAGTGTATACTTTTTTTCTCCTTTTTATAATACAGAATTAAGAGCAACATTCGTGTTTAATTTTCGATTTAAAACTTGCTGTTAACTTATTTTAGTCACTTTTTTTATTTAATGTGGGGGGGAGTAGGTAAGGTGATAAATGTGAGACGAACTGTTCCTTACAGAGACAAATTTATTCCTCAAAAATATCCAGACAGAACTTGCAATTTATGTAAACAATTTAGTATCTGAAAAATTTAAACAACAATGGCTATTTAGAGGATTTGATTAGCGAACCTGAGTGCTGCTCTTTTAGGTTGTAATTTTGTTCTTTATTTTTCATTTAAAACCTGTATTTTTAAGAAATATAATTTTAACTAAACTAGATTTTACGCAAAATTAATTTGAAAAACCATTTCCACAAGCGGAGTTTTTCATACAAAATAAAACAACTTCATTAAACAAAAAATAATCAAATCTAAAATCACATAAATTACCAAGCATGCAACTACCACAAGTCAGCTTCAATTAATAAATGAAGTCTAAAACAAGGGGAAATTGCAATAAATAACAAAACCAAACTCAAAACGAGTAGAAATTAACATAAGTTCTGGCCTTCCCAAGGCCCTAACAAAATTTGCACTTTACTGAAAAAATGTAAATGTTTTTACCTTTATAACTTTAATATATCAAATAATATAAACATTTTGATTACTAAATATCACTATATGTATATTATATTGACAATCCGTGGTAATTTTTTCAGTAAAGTGCAAATTTTGTTCTGGTCTTGGGAAGGCATAGGGCTTTTGCGCCCAACTTATGTTAATTTCTGCTCATTTTGGGTTTGACTCGGTAAAATATTGTAATTTCTGTTCGTTTTGGGTTTCATTTATTTATCGATGCTGATTTGTGGTAGTTTCACGCTTGGTAGATTATTTGATTTTATTTTTGCTAATTTTTTGTTTAATGGAGTTCTTTACTTTTCTTTGAAAAACTTATTTTATGGAAAAAGTTGTTTAAATTTATTTCTGTTCGTTTTATATTGACATAGTATTTTCAGGGAAAAGAAAATAATACTTTAAATCTTTTCGTTTTTTAAGACTTTATAGTTTGGCCTGCAAAATTTTGATTAGGTGTGTTTTGGAAAATGGTGGGCGTGAGAGGGGCGTTAGTCGCTATCCAATCACTTTCAACTATTAAAAAAGGCACTAGCCCTTTCAATTTCCAATAGAATGAGCCCTTTTGAAGTTTCTACGATAACGCTTTCTTTTTTTTTGCTATCTGGATTTCAAAGCGTGAACACGTATTTGAACTGATTTCTTTGAGCTTGAAAATATCATTAACTCAGTGATTACGGAAGTGTCACAATACTGTAAAGGATTAAAGTTACAAGTGACTTTTTAATTGGATATCACTTCATAATCATAGCATTGGCGGACGTGATTTTTGCAAGATATTGTTGGAAAGTGGGGGGATTTAATTGCCCCCCTTGCGAGTAAGTTTTCGTTTCCTGCTTAATTTTTAATTAGCTTTAGAAGATCCTGTCCACTAAAGATAAGTCAACTTTCGAGTTATTGGATTATTATTTTCATCATGGTACAGTTTCAGAAGGGAGATTTGGCGGTAGCTCAGTTCAAGGGATATCCCCTCTGGCCAGTCCGGATTGTTAGCATAACTAACCAAAAAGAGTATACGCCAAAATTCATTGTTTTTTGCTACGGGTCCCATGACTTTCAGACCGTGGTAGAAGTGAATCTTCTTTCATATAGTGGAAATTATGCGGAAGCTTCGAAAAAAACGGCTAAGGGCGTAAATCATGCTTTCCGTGAGTGTGAATCTTCTCCTGATCTTTACTATCAGTTCCTGAAAAAGAACACTGCGAAAGGCGCGGGTGCTGATTTAACTGCTTCGAGCGAAACATCTGCAATCCGAAATCAGCTTACTTTAGCACAAGATGAAGTTACAAAGCATAAATTTGGCCTAGTTAAAGAAATAGAGAAAAAAGTTCAGGAAAAAGTAGTTTCCGTGACAGGAGTAGCAGGCTCATCACAACAAGCCGCTCTGAACCCTGAACTGATTGTTTCGGAAATATATGATTCGATCACGCTAGAATATAACGTAAAGTTTGAGAAAATAGAAAAACTGTTTTCATCGCTGGATAGCCAGATTCAGTCATTAGAGCTTCGAGTGGCTACTATTGAGAAAAAGCTGGACGATTACGAACAGGAGCATTTGCTTGATTCTTTGTTTTTTTTCGGAGTGAAGCACGACCCCAGAAACGACCTGGGTACTACTGTTCTTGATATAGTGAAAAGAATGGGTGTAAATGTCCAGAAAGAACAGTTGTTGTCTGTGAACCGTTTTAGACTTCCGAACGCTGCCCGGAATATCCAGACACCTACGACTGTTGCGCCAGTTCTCGTTAAATTTGCAACTAAAGATACGGCGTATAATATTTTCAGAGCGAAATCAAAGCTGGCGAAATCAGGTGTATTCGTCACTGAATATCTTACAAAAATTAAAAAAGCGATTTTTGAAGGTGCGAGAGACAGATATTGTGTAAAAAACGTGTGGTCCGATCGTGGCCATGTTTACAAACGTGAGCAAGGTGATAGCCACCCAACACGAATCTGCTCACTTGTTGACACTCTTTAGTGTTTTAGTAAATGTTGATTATTTGTGTTTTTTTTTTTTTTTTTCTTTATTCTTTTTCTCTCTTTTTTTTTTTTTTTTTTTTTTAGATTAAGAGAAATTATTTTATTTCCTTATTTATGTTGAATGATTTTTCTTCATTGAATAGATTTATGCGTAATCCGCTCCGTATTGAAGATCATTTAGAGGCTCAAATTGGAAGTGATGATTTGCCTATTATTAATTCAAAGACTCTTCGCGAGAGTTCTTATATATTGCCGTCGCAAGTTAGTGGAGACACGTCGCTGTGTCTTTGCACGTGGAATTGCCACCTTTACTACGGGATATTTAGATGTTCTGCAGATGATTGAAACATCTTCTTCAAAATTTGATATAATGGGTATTTATGAAACTTTTTTGAGTTCTGACCAATCTCTCTCGGCTTTTTCATTTCCATGATATGGTTTTGAGGTAAGGAACCGATCAACTATGAACCGAGGAGGCCTGGTATTTTTGATTAAACAAAATATGAAGCATATGGTGAGGGAGGATTTGGGTGTATGGATAGAAGGTAGGATTGAAAGTTTTTGTTTGGAATTAGAAATTGAAAAAAGGAAAGTTTTAATTAGTGTGGTGTATAGGCCGCCCAGTGCACGCCTGGATGAGTTTGTAGCAGGTTTTGATGAGTTGACGAGGTTGGTTTTGTCTACAAGCATGGATTTTTTTTTGTATGGGTGATTTTAACTATAATCTTTTAGATCTTTCAGGTGATAATTTGGATTTTTTTAATTATATGATTTCAAGTGACCTTTACCCTTTAACTTGTGTACCTACCCGAATCTCTACTCATTCTGCGACTTTAATTGATAAAGTTATCGGGGGACCTGACTATTTGAGTCAAAGCTATTCAGATGTGATAGTATATCCAGGCTCGGATCATCTCCCGGTAATTGCTCATGTGACGTGTCTTAGAAAACGACGTATCCCGGTTAAAAAAATACTGATACGTGAGCTGAAACAGCAAAATTTGAATAACTTTGCCGAGGTGTTGAGCTGTATCAAGTGGGAATCAGTCCTGGAGATTTCTGGTGATTCTTCTCTAGCGTACAATCACTACATGTATATATTCCAACCGATTTATGAGAAAACATGCCCCTTGCGCTTGACAAAACAAAACAGGGACGATCACCGCAAGTCGTGGATTACGGAGGCAATAATAGACATGATAAAAAAAAGGAACTTGTTATATGAGCAATATCTTAATAGTCAGGATGACGCAGATTTTTCAGAGTTCAAGCGAGTGAGAAATAAAGTGAACAGTATGAGAAGGCAAGCAAAGAAGAAGTATTTTCAAGAAAAGTTTTATGATAGTAAGGGAGATACCAAAGCCACATGGCAGGTTATTAATGAGTTTATGGGAAATCAGAAAAGTAGTCAGTCGCCTTGCATTGATATAAACGGAAGTTATGTGAGTGATAAAAATGTAGTCGCGAATCATTTTGGCCAGTTTTATTCTCAGGTTGGCTCGTCTGTTCAAGAGAGTGTAAGGTGTGACAGGTAAAATTTTCTTAGCGAGGAATTCGTGGACTCTCGTGGAGATACTGTTGAGTTCCAGTTTGAAAAATGTACAAGTGATGAAGTGATTAAAATAGTGAAAAATATAAAATCGAATTCTGCTGGGATAGATGGCGTGAATCTGAGAACTTTTAAAGCTGTGTTAATGTATATACTACCATGTCTTCTCCATATTATTAATTTATGTATAGAAACGGGGACCTTTCCAGAAGCATTGAAGCAAGCTAAAGTTATCCCGCTTTACAAAGGGGGTGCCAGGTCAGATGCCGGAAACTGGAGACCAATATCGATACTGCCTTTATTGTCAAAAATTTTGGAAAAAGTGATTCATCGCCGTCTATACGACCATCTCACGAAGCATAGCCTACTCAGTGACACCCAAACCGGGTTTCGAAAAGGTCATTCCACTAGTCATGGTGCCATTCATCTTGTTGATTTTGTAAATAATTGTTTAGTAAAAGGTAAAATCCCCCTAACAATATTTTTTTATTTTAGGAAAGCATTGGATACGGTAGATTTTAAAATTTTATTGCAAAGATTAGAATGCTTAGGTGTTAAAGAAGTGAGTTTGAAGTGGTTTGAAAGTTGTTTGTGTGGGAGGTATATTAAAGTGATGATTGATGATGCTTTTTCTTCTCTTTATCAAGTGTAGTGCGGTGTGCCACAGGGATCGGTCCTTGGTCCACTTCTGTATCTGGTTTATGTGTATACCATGAGGTTTTATCTTCCAGATTGTTGTTTAACGTCATTCGCTGATGACACTGCAGTTACGTTTTCTAGTCGTTGTTTGGATAGTCTTGTGTTGAAAGTGAATTGTGTTCTGAGATATTTCCATGTTTTTACTAGTTTAAGTTTGTTATCAGTTAATGTTACTAAGACTAATTTTATTGTATATTCTAGAGTAGACAAGCCCAGTGATATTGATGGTAGAATTCTGTTTAATAATAAGCCTGTAGTTCAAGTTCAAGAAATCCGGTTCTTAGGTTTTTACATTGATTGTAATTTTTCGTGGAAACGTCACAGTGATGTTGTTGCCACAAAGGCTGCACGTGGCCTTGGAGCGATTCGTCGTTTTAAAAATTTCTAACCTCAGAGAGTTTTATTGCTTTTATACCATGCTTTGATCCACCCATATGCTTCGTATGGCTGTATGTTATGGGCAAGTAATTTCTATGTGAATTTTAAACGTTTTCAGACTCTTCAAAATAGAGCGATGCGTCTTATTGGTGGGTATGTTGAAGGTGTAAATAACACTTCAGCTTGCTTCAACAAGTTGCAAGTGTTGAATGTAGGACAGCTACGAGACTACCAAATAGGAATTTTTGCTTATCAATGCTGGAATAATGTTAGTCCAGAGGTTTTTCGTGATTATTTTAATGACAATAGGTCTTTGCACCATTATGAAACTCGTCATGCTAGTGATTTCATTGTTCCGAATAGAAGTGGAACCAGGGCCGGCTTCCATACTAGATTTTCAGGACCTAATGTGTGGAACTCTATTCCGGAGCGCATTCGGGCGACTGAGCACCTGGGGTTATTTAAAAATAAATTGAAAAAATATTTGTTAGGTCAAGGTTCATATTTTTTTTTTTTTTTTTTTTTTTTTTTTTTTTTTTATTATTATTATTATTATTTATCTTTATTATTATTATTAAATGAATTGATGAGATATTGATTGATTTATTTTTTTTTTTTTTTGTAGTGTTTTTATGTAATTTGCGTGTGTTGTTTTTTTAGTGTATGTACCCGCCCAGTCGCAAGTGCTTTTTGGTATCTTTCTTGGGGCGGGTATTGGCATATTTGTTAAATGTATTTTGATGTTAAATAAAATGAACTGGACTGAACTGAACATAAAAACTTTATATGACCCAGGGCATAACTTACAACCCTTTTCCTGAGGGCTGTGGGGGAAGGGGTTGTCATCCTTAAAGACCTAATTTCCAAAACTTTCAACTGCGTTGAGTAAAATGGCTATCTGAAAATTTGGATTGGATGTGTCTGGGGAAAAGGTGGGCGTGAGAGGAGGGGGGGGGTTGGTTGCCCTCAAATCACCTTCGACTATTAAAAAGGGCACTAGCCCTTTGAATTTCCAATTGAATGAGCCTTTTTTGAAGTTTCTACAACAACACCTTCTATAAAAAACCTTATATACCCCCAGGGCATAACTTAAAACCCGTGCCCTGAGGGTTGCGGAGGAGTATCCTCCTGAAAAAACATTTTCTATTTGGAAATCAACTAAGCTGAACAAAATAGCGATCTCGAAATTGTGATTGGATGTTTTTGAGGGAATGATGGACCGGGGGGGGGGGGGGGTAGTTGCCCTCCAATCACTTTCGACTATTAAAAAGGGTACTGGCCCTTTGAATTTCAAACCGAATGAGCCTTTTTTCAAGTTTCTACGACAAAGATTTCAATAAAACCTTATATGCCTCCAGTGCATAACTTATAATCCTTTTCCCTGACGGTTGTGGGGGAGTGTCCTCCTCAAAAACATATTTTCTATCTGGAACTCAACTACGCTGAACAAAATGGCTATCTCAAAATTTTTATTGGATGTGTTTGGGGGAATGATGGGCGTGGGAGGGGGGGGGGAGGGGTGGCTAGTTGCCCTCCAATCACTTTTGACTATTAATAAGGGCACTAGCCTTTTGAATTTCCAATCGAATGAGCTTTTTTAGAAGTTTCTACGACAACGCCTTCTTTAAAAACCTTATATGCCCCCAGGGCATAACTTAAACACTTGCCCTGAGGGCTGTGGGGGAGTGTCCTCCTCAGAAGCATATTTTCTATCTGGAAATCAACTACGCTTAACAAAATGGCTATCGCAAAATTTTGATTGGATGTGTTTGGGAAAATGATGGTCATGGGGGGGGGGCTTGTTGCCCTCTAATAACTTTCGACTATTAAAAAGGGCACTAGAACTCTCAATTTCCAATCAAATGAGCCCCTTTTGATGTTTCTACGACGACCCTTTCCATATGAAGTGCCCTTCTCTAAAGGAAAAAAATAATACATAGTACAATGTGCCAACATCGTTCTTATATGCACTCAGGACATAAATTAAAACCCTTGCCCCGAGGGTCGTTGGGGAGTGTCCTTCTCAAACACATATTTTCTATCTGGAAATAAACTACGCTGAACAAAATGGTTATCTCAAAAATTTTGATTGTATGTGTTTGGGGGAATAATGAGAGTGAGGGGGCTAGTTATACTCCAGACACTTTCGAATATTAAAAGGGGCACTAGTCCTTTGAATTTCCAATCGAATGAGCCTTTTTTCAAGTTTCCAAGACAATGACTTCTATAAAAAACCTTATATAACCCTACGGTATAACTTAAGACCCTTGCCCTGAGGGTTGTGGGGGAGTATCCTTCTCAAAACATATTTTTCTATCTGGAAATCAACTACGCTGAACAAAATGGCTATCTCAAAATTTTGATTGGATGTGTTTTGGGGAATGATGGGCCGTGGGGGTAGTTGCCCTCCAATCCTTTTCGACTATTAAAAAGGGTACTAGCCCTTCAAATTTCCAATCGAATGAGCCTGTTTTGAAGTTTTTACGACAACGCATTCTATAAAACCCTTATATGCCCCCAGGGCATCACTTAAAACACTTGCCCTGAGGGTTGTGGGGGAGTGTCCTCCTCAAAAACACATTTTTTATCCGGAAATCAACTACGCTGAACAAAAGGCTATCTCAAAATTTTTATTGGATGTGTTTGGAGGAAGGATGGGCGTGGGGGGGGGCTAGTTGCTCTCCAATCACTTTCGACTATTAAAAAGAGCCCTAGAACTCTCGATTTCCAATTGAATGAGCCCTTTTTGAAGTCTCTTCGACGATCCCTTCCACATAAAGTGCCCTGCTCTAAAGGAAAAAAAAATAATAAAGGGTAGATTGAGCCAACATTGTTCTTAGATGCCCTCAGGGCATAACTTAAAACCCTTGCCCCGAGGGTTGTGGGGGAGTGTCCTCCTCAAAAAGATATTTTCTATATGGAAATAAACTACGCTGAACAAACTGGCTATCCCAAAATTTTGATTGGATGTGTTGGGCGGAATGATGGGCGTGGGGGGAGGGGGGGGGGGCTAGTTGCCCTCCAATCACTTTTTACTATTAAAAAGGGCAATAGCCCTTTAATTTCCAATCGAATGAGCCTTTTTGAAGTTTCTACTACAACACCTTCTATAAAAACATTATATGCCCCCAGGGTATAACTTAAAACCCTTGCCCTGACGGTTGTGGGGGAGTGTCCTCCTCAAAAACATATTTTCTATCTGGAAAGTAACTACGCTGAACAAAATTGCTATCTCAAAATTTTGATTGGATGTGTTTGGGGGAATGATGGGCATAAGGAGGGGAGGCTAGTTACCCTCCAATCACTTTCGACTATTAAAAAGGGCCCTAGGACTCTCGATTTCCAATCGAAGGAGCCCCTTTTGAAGTCTCTAAGACGACCCCTTGCATATGAAGTGCCCTGCTCTAAAGAAAAAAAATAAAAAAGGGTACATTGTGCCAACATTGTTCTTTTAAGCCCTAAGGGCATAACTTAAAACCCTTGCCACGAGGGTTATGGCGGAGCGTCCTCCTCACAGAGATATTTCTATCTGGCAATCGACTAAGCTGAAAAAAATGGCTATCTCAAAATTTTGAGTGGAGGTGTTTAGGGGACTGATGGGCGTGGGGGGGGGCTAGTTGCCCCCTAATCACTTTGGACTATTAAAAGGGGCACTAGCCACTCGAATTTGCAATCTAATGAGCCCTTTTCGAAGTTTCTACGACAACTCCTTCGATATGAAGTGCCCAGGTATGGAGAAAAAAAAACAAAAAAAAACACATAGTGCCCACATCGTTCTTTACTTAGGCAGCGCTAGCGCGCTGCCTATGATAAACCATGGCTTGACACTCACGTCTTTAATCACTTCCACAAAGTTAATCAAATTTAAAAATCAACAGACTCGGACTCTTCCTTTGTGGAAATTTTATTTTCCACGGTGGAAAAAAGCGGATTTCCCGGGATTATTTGAAGAAATGATCAGACAATAAACAAACAAAAGACATGTTTTTCAAATATTAATGAGCAATATTAAAATTAAAATAATGGATTCTGTAAATGAGACGGGCTGCTTCCTCCACAATACTTCGCCTTTTACAGTTAATTTTGACATTTTGTCCCAGTTCCTTAAGAGTGACTCGTGAAACATTATTCAATTAGAATCAGAATGTTTTTTAAAAGTAGTGAAACTTTAACGTGAAGAGCGGGGGATTGAAACCCAGGCAACCCCCTTCATATATGGAACAATTTTTGTTCGTTCTAATTTGAATGTTGCTCTATACTTTGAGTTGAATTTTTTTTTATTTTATTTAATATAATAGACATCGGGACTCCCCTTGTCCCATTGTAATTTACATGCCTGAGACGCAATTAAGGGTCAGCACTCTTCCTCAAAATCTATTGGCCATAGAAATCACTGGAAAGCTAGCAAGATTGAAGCATAAATAATTTTTGATTGTCATTAATTGGATTATGTTGAACACACTCAACAGTTCTGATTAAATTTCAGATTGCATATTATAAGCCGAATTAAGTCCCTAAATTTGTACTGGAATTAAGTCCTAAATTTGCAATGGAAAAAGTAAAAAAATAAGTCGGTAGCTGACATGAAAAGTGTTGTTTTGCTATGTTGTTAGTTTTCGTGAATGTTTTTTCGTCGAATAAATACATATAATGTTCCCCCAACTTAATCCACTTAATTCCTCTAAATTCGACTGCTGCTTCAATTTGGTTGAATACCCCTTCCCTCACCATAGGTTTTGTGTTGAAAAATGCACCCTGAATATTACAGAAAGTTTTGTATTTTGCCAAGATTAATATTGAAAATTTATGAATTTCTGGATTTACTAATTCATAATCTGTCATCCTTAAATATTGAATTAAGATTTGAATGCTTAGAATCTTCTTGACAGTAAAGAAATACGTAGATATATACAAAGAAAAGCGGTGCTACTAAAAACAATTTTGAAAAACAGTGAGAAATACTATGCCCTATTGTGATATGTTTGCTTACTGGTAAACTCGTGTCTTCAGTGGATTTGAGAGGGCTGAAACCGTCCCCCTCACATGTTGAGTATTGGAAAAATACGTTCTAAATATTACATACACTGTTGTATTTTAATATATTTATTTGTTCATTGGAATTTTCCAGCATAATCTGCCTATTCGAGTAATTTAATAAGACTGTAAAGAACTACTTTTCCTCTTGACATATCCGAGTAAAATCTTTAAGCCTCCCCTTATGATAAATAGTAAAATTTCACATTAATATTTTGGTCTTCTCATACAATTAGAAAAAATATGAATTAGTCATAAGCGGAATAGAGCTTTATGACCCTTCTTTAAACTGATAGCCCCTAATTCTCTGAGCTTTCAAAGCCAATTGACTTTAAGTAATTTTGTTTGTATTTCTGTCAAATAAATACATATTTTGTACCTCAAATTTGTTTCAGCCAAATTATTCAGGTTTCATTCTCAGTTAGTTTTTAAATCCTGTGAATTAAACTTACATCCTGAGTTTGGAAATCTCAAAAATACTCCTTGAGGCTAAGGCTACGACTGTTCCAAAGCAATGTTCTGTCAGTACTGCTTTATGGATCTGAGACCTGGCATCTGAATCAGCAAAAAGAGAAAAGAATATAATCATTCGAAAACACTTGCCTCAAAAGAATTCTAAATCAGTTATAGTCAGAACATACTTTAACAACAGGCTAAATGCTACTACTACTACTACTAACAACTCACCGCAGCACCAAGCCGCCTGAGGCCAACACAGCTACGCACGCTCCTCCTCCACCCCAATGTATTCAAAGCCTCCCTTTTTACAACCGCCCACGAAGTTCCCATTTCCTTTAAATCTTTCTTTATGACGTCCTCCCACCCCAGATGGGGACGACCTGCTTTCCGTTTAGCCCTAGACGGCTGGCCGAAAAGAACAATCTTCGGCAATCTGTCATCTTTCATCTGCAGAACGTGCCCTAGCCACCTCAACCTTTCTCTCATTATAGCCCTAGAGAGCGGGATTGAACCACATTTTTCGTATAGCCTATTGTTTGAAATACGGTCAGTCAGCCGGGTACCCAGAACAATCCTTAAGCAATTTCTCTGGAAAACATCTAGCAAATCTTCATCCGCTTTTCGGAGCGTCCATGGTTCAGAGCCATATTTGACCACTGTCATCACTGTAGCTTCTAATATTTTAGTCTTGGTTTTCAGACTTATCTTTATATTCTTCCAAACTTTCTTTGAATGTGGAAAAACACCCTGAGCCTTGGCTGTTCTACTTTTAACATCTTCACTGCCCACACGATCTTTACTAATAATGCTACCAAGGTAAATGAAGCTGCCCACCTGATCAATCTTTTCATTACCCAATGTCACCTTTTCATCTTCAGTTATTCCTAGCCTTAGTGACTTAGTCTTCCTAACATTAATTTTTCAAACCTAGTCTAGCCCCCTGAACTCGTAAAACCTCTAAAACTTCATTCATTTTCCTCACACTTTCATCTAGGATGCTTAAATCATCAGCATAATCCAACTCCAGGAGACTTTTTCCTCCCCATTTGATTCCGTGGTCTCCCATTGCCTTTCCTGTGGTCCTTAAAACAAAGTCCATCAAAATAATCCATATAAATGGGGATAGAACACAATCCTGCTTAACTCCTGATTTAATACAAAACCAGCTGCTAACCTCATTTCCTACCTTAACCGCAGCGGTGTTATTCTCGTACATAGCACTAATCACCTTAATGTATTTGTCTGGTATACCATACAAGGATACTTGACTTACTTGACTTAAGGCTCCTGCCGAGGGTTCGGCGTAGAGAACGATGAGATAAGGCGTCTCAACGTTGACCTATCGCTCGCAAAGATCACAGCTTCTTCGACCGGGATGTGGGCTTGGGTGAGGAATTCATTGGCTTTGTCTTTCCACCTAGTGGGTGGGCGTCCTCTGGGTCGTTTCCATCCGTGTAGGGTGGGGTCGAAGTGAAATGCGACCCGTGCTGGGGCGTCGCGTGGCATGCGAAGGAGGTGGCTGTACCACCAAACAGTACGCTGGGCGAGCTGCGTCGAGAAAGGAGTTTGAGCCGTACGTGATAGGAGAGTCTGGTTTTTAACGAAGTCAGTCCAGTGAAGTCTTTCGATTCTTCGGAGATGTTTCGTCTGAGCGACATCGACGGCGCTGAGGATAGATTTGGCAGCTGGCCATGTCTCCGCTCCATACAGCAGGACGGTGCTAACTGACGCATTGTAAATGCGCATTTTGGTAAAGCGGCTTATGTTTGGCTTTCTCCAGATGCTGCTAAGCCTCCCAACAAGTGCTGAAGCTTTGGCAATTCGAGATGTAAGCTCTTTTGTGATCAAACCATCATTCGACAAAATAGATCCCAGGTAAGTGAAGTCTTCAACCACATCTACTCGGTTGTTTCTGATGTGGACTTCCTTTACAGTAGAACGGGACGTGGGGGGCTCAAGGAGCATAACTTTGGTTTTCTGCCAGTTGATCTTCAGTCCAACTTTCGAGGCTTCTTCAGAAAGCAACTGGAGAGTTTTGGTCATCTTATCGACGGTGCTCGCAACTAGCGCTATGTCGTCGGCGAAGTCAGCATCAGAGAGTACCTGGTCTCCGAACTGAAGATCGAATTGAAGGCGATTCATCGTGCTGGCCATAACATGGTATATGACGCAGTTGAAAAGCTCGGGAGTGGCGGTGCAGCCTTGCCGGACGCCAGTCTTCACCGAGAATGTGGGACTGCGTCTTCCATTTACTTGCACGCAGCTTTCCGTATCCTCATACAGCTTTTCAAAGAGTGAGCAATATTTCTTGGGTAGACCCGTAGTTCTTAGTATCAGCCAAAGTGAACGGCGATCAACAGAATCGAAGGCAGCCTTAAAGTCCACGAATGCGATATACGCTTTTCGGTGGAACTCCCGCGTCTTCTCCATCAACTGGCACACAGTAAAAATTTGCTCCGTCGTCGACCTGTCGGGCAGGAAACCGGCTTGGTGGACTCTTCTCTTTCTACGCGAAAAAGTGGAACACCTGTCCAGGAGTGACATGACGAAGATTTTACCAGGAACGGAGAGAAGCGTGATCCCACGATAGTTGGAGCAGATTTGACGGCTGCCCTTACGTTTCATGAGCGGCAACATGATGCCAGCACGCCAGTCGTTCGGTATGCTTTCCGTCGTTCATACAGCTGAGAAGATTAGCTGGAGCCACGGAATCATCGCTGCACCCCCGTACTTGAGGAGGTCTGCAGAAATACCACAGACGCAAGGGCTCGATTGTTAATTAACCGTTTTACAGCATTTCAGATCTCAAGGGTGGTAAACGGTTGCGATACGAGGTAGGAAGTAGCCTTGGATATGGTCATTGCTGCTTGAATCAGATCGGGGTCAGGTTGAGCAACTGCCTTAGCATTCAGAAGCGTTGAAAAGTGACTGCTCCAGGCAGAGAGTTGCCCTGCATCGTCATCCGGCATGCTTCCGTCAGCAGAAAAAATACGGCTCACGGTGGAAGTCCTCCCTTCCGTCAGCTCGTGGAGGGGTTTGTAGAGGGAGCAGGTGTCTCCTTTTCTCGAGGCATCTTCAAGATCGCTGGCTTTCTTGGCAACGAAGGTCTTCCTGTCACTGTGCAGTAGGCTATTGCGCAGGCCATTGAGTCGTCTGTACTCTGGCATATTCTTTGCTAAACGGGCCTTCCGGCGCAGCTCGATTACAGACAGAGTCTCCTGGGATATCCAGGGTTTATTCTTGTGTCTGCTACGGCCAATGGTACTGCCAGCAGAATCGAGTATGTTATCTTTGAAAGACTTCCAGGCTACTTCAGGGTCGTCCAGAACTTGGAGGCAGCTAAACCGGTTAGAGATATTGAGAGCATACTTCTGTTGCATCTGAGATGTAGCCAGACTACTCAGATCAAGCTTGGGAGGCCGTCTTTCTTGTCCTTGTGCTCTCAGGCGTAGCCTGAGTGTGGGGACTACCATCGTATGGTCTTTGTTTCCAAGCTCGGCCGACCTATAAGTCCGGCAATTTGTTATCGACGAGCGCCAGTGACCCGAGATCATAACATAATCGATCATCTTCTTTGTCTGGCCGTCGTTACTATACCAAGTGTATTTGTGTATATCTCGTCTCTGAAAGAGCGTGTTTGAAATAACCAGATTATGCATATTGCAGAGCTGGAGGAGTCTTTGTCCGTTGTCATTCAGTGAATCTGGAGTCACAGGCCCAAGAACACTTCTCCACAAGCCCTACCTGTCATTTACCGTCGATTTATGGTGTCCCAAAAGAGTGACGATATCGTGGGATGATACTATTGACTAGTATGCTGGGAGCTCCGCATAGAGCCGATGCTTCACGTCCGCAAAACTAGGAGTGGTGGAGGCAGAGCATACAATAATTGTCAACTTTTCATCCTTTTGTTGTATCTGAGCTATCAGTATTCTATCTGAAATTTGTTTATAGGAGAGAAGCCATCTCTTGGCTCTAGCATTCAGCGCGAGGCCTACACCATTTGTCTTGCTTTTTGGGTCACCAGACCAGATCAGGTGATAACCTTCACCAATATCCTCGGACTCTCTTCCGACAAGGCGGGTTGCCGTAAGGCCAGCCACAGCTATATTGAAGCGTTTTAGCTCATAGGCAAGCATTGATTTAGCTCCAGGAAAGTTGAGTGTGAGTACGTTCCAGGTGGCGAGTCGTATTCCACCCTCGTCAATAAGGTTCATTCGCTGGTCTAAAATCGGTCCAGGGACGTCCTGGGGTCGTGGAAGGTAAGGGGGGAGGAGGTCATCCAAGGCAGTATCATCGTTTTTCGTTGCGGTAAAATTTTTGGGTGGAGGGTTGCAGGCCCAACCGACCCTAGGCCTGGGATCTAATTAGAGCTAGGACTTGCCTAGATACTGAAAGTCCCTGGGGTGGGCTCCACCCTCATAAGGTTGAGGCTGCCCATTAACATGGAGCGTTTAGTTAGGGAAAACCCCATATCCAGAGGCACGTGGTCAGCAGACATAGTCAGCAGACAACCTTTACCAAAGCTCTTCTATCAACAGAATCGAACGCTTGTTCATAATCTATGAAACTGAGGACCAAAGGTGTTTGAAAACTCAGGCACTTCTCAATTATTAGCCTAAGAGTGAAAATTTGTTCGACACATCCTCTACCTTTTCTAAAACCGCACTGTTCTTAAAACTTTATCTACGGCATCTCTCAGTCTAAAAAGAATCATATTACTAAGTAATTTACTACCTACAGAGACCAGACTAATGCCTCGAAGATTACCACACTCACTTTTATCACCTTTCTTATAGAGTGGCTTAATTAAGGTTCCGAATTGGAACCTGATTTCTTCGATTACGTTGAGCTTTTTGTCTGCTAAAACCACCAAAACAAACAGTGGCGTAGTTGGCTAAACTTTCTGTACCAGTTGGCATCTGTGCGTAATATTTTTATAGTATAAGGAGAAACATTCAGTTGACACAAGGTATTGAACGCATTTAATGTGCATTTAGCGTTTAATATACTATAAGGAGGCTAAAGGTTTAATTCTAATTGAATAAAGAAAATTGAAAAAGTAAAATTCTTTTATAATAAAAAAAATTGAATAAGTAAAATTTGAATAGTGTAACATGTATTTTCATTTCAATAATCTAATAACTGGAAAAGAGAATATTTGTAATATAATTCGCTTTCAGTATATAATTCGCTTTAAATATAATTTCGCTTTCCTTGTGCCAATGATGCAGGAGGCTTTAAATTTTAAACTTTGGGAAAGAAGGCGGTAGCTAAATTCTTGTTTGTAGCGAAACTAAATTTGTCGTGAACGGTCTTAGGAAGAAATAAGATTAAAATTGATATTTGATATATAATGATATCAGCTGCTGAAAAGCTCATCAGTTCAAAATTTAATTGAACTGTAATTTTATTTTCAATGTTGTAATAAGTACATAAGAAAATAAGTGTAAAATAATGCATTTTCAGTAAAGCGCCATATTGTGATTTTCACAATATGGCGCTTTAGTTTTCAAAAGGTGATTTTACCTTCTCTTCTTGACTTGATTTGTTGGAATCCCTTTTTTCTTATTTTCCGACATTTCTGTTCTTTTCTGGTTTTTATTGCCACTGAAAATGTCTCGTTCGACGCGCCTAAAGATATTGGCGTTTTTTTTATCTTTTCTTGTCCTTTTTCGGTGGCCAGCGTTTAACCCCCCCCCCGGGAAAATACACCCCGTGGAAACCCCCCCCCCCCGAAAAAACACGGGATATATCACCCCTATGCAGCTGGTTGGTCTCCAATCCCTTTGGACTTCAGAAAAAGGACTAGAACTCTCAATTCCTGATCTAATGAGCGTACTCCAAAGTTTCTGCGACCTTGAGGTAGAGATGTGGATAAGGAAAGGACAATTGCCTTCCTGTACGGAATAAATTCTGCTCATTTTGGAGTTGAGGGTTATTTTTTACTTTCAGAATAATAGTGTAGACCAGAAATATGCCCAGAAATCATAAGGGAGTAGATATCAATTTCACATTTCTTATGCGTTTTTAAAAGTGTCTTTTGTGCCCCCCCCCCCCCTCACCCAAAAAAGTCTTTGCTGGAAAATACCCTTTTGTTGGCTTTTTTCTGGGAAACTTTTCACAGAGGGGATTACCGCCATGGTTTTAAAAACAATCAGAAATTAAAGTCTTTTTCAAATGAAAGTGCGCAAGAAACATTTCAAACAGTTCGTGGTAAACGAACTATAAGTAAGGAGCGACCCGGCTCAATCGTAACCGAAACTCTAGAAAACAGAATTTTGATACCAATAGATGCATCAAAAGAATACGATTTTAATGCTGATTTCAAATATATAAGTTTCATCATGTTTAGTCCTACCGATCAAAAGTTACGCGCCTGAGAAAATTTGGCTGATTTTTGGAAAAAGGGGAAAAGACCCCCCAAAAGATATAGAAATTCACACCATCATATTCAGCGTATCAGAGAACCCTACTACAGAGGTTTCAAGCTCCTGTCTACAAAAATGAGGAATTTCGCAGTTTTTGCCAGAAGAAAGATCACGGATGCGTGTTTATTTGTTTTGTTGTTTTTTTGTTGTTTTTTTTTTGTTTTTTTTCCCAGGGGTGATCTTATCAACCCAGTCGTCCTAGAATATCGAGGGAGGGCTCATTCGAATGGAAATTAAAATTTCTAGTGCCATTTTAAGTTACCAAAAAAATGGTGGGCAACCAGGCCCCCTCCCACGCTCATATTTTTCCCAAAGTCACACGATCAAAATTTTTAGATAGCCATTTTGTTCAGCATGGTCGAAAATATGATAAATATGTCTTTTACGATGACTTAATCCCCCGATGTCCCCGGGGGAGGGCTGAAAGTTATGAACTTTACCCAATGTTAACATACATTGTTAACATTGTATACAGACGTTTTCAGGAGGATTTTTTCTGGTCGTGGGGGTGGGTGGGTGGTTCAGGGGTTATGTAGGAGGATCTTTCCATGAAGGAGGTTTTCATGGGCGAAAGGACATTGCTATGAAGGAAATGCAATCTTTATGATGAAACAATTCGAAATCGGCTATTTCATTCCTATGATCCTATGTGATTGTTTAACTATTTTGAAATACCTGATGTGGTTTAGTACTCTACATTTTATCATCATAATAGTACGCTTCTTACGTCCGAAGTTCCTTAGGTCAAGCTGTTTGAGTTCAATAAATGATTATTTTTTTTTTTTTACTGAAAGCTTATTGAGGAGATCTGAAACGGTAATTAATTACTTAAAGTCAAAAATGTGTGATCTCCTTCGGAATGTTATAGGGAGGGCGCGAGTTCTTTTTAGAGTATGGCATAGAAACCGTAGTTATGGAACTGGTAAATCCTGAACCAAAAATCCGATTGCAAAAAAAAACACATTTTTGGAATTGGGAGAATCGAATTAGCCAGAAAAAAAGATCTTAAACTCGGTCATCGTTCACTCTCAAAATTCGTGTTTTTTTCTTCGCGCAGAAAAACGCAAAGTAGTACAGAACCGTGGAAACCAATTTGAATTTGCGACTCAGTTGGCTCTTCACATTTTCGGTAACATGTTCACCAGTTTCTATGCGATTAAGATGAGAAATATAAAGTTAGAAAGCGGAAATTACTCAGAAGTGCATGGAGTGTAGTGAAGAAAATGATGATAACTCAGTAACGAGGAGTCGAACGAAAAAAGTAAGCAAATTTTTGGGATCAGGAGAGAAAAACTAGCCTTCAAGGATCCTCTGATCGGAAACATTTTCCACTCTGAAAGTCAGCTATTTTTTTTTCAAGCGGAAAAGAGCAAAGCGGCGTGATAATATAGTCAAAAAATGTGTTTCTGCCCCCTGTCAGATTCTCCATATTTTTTTGCACATGTGTGCCAATTTTCATTCTTTTACCATAAAATGCACAAACCTGACGCTTATGTACCTCACTATTTGTTTTAATTAGTGGGAAGCATCTTAATACATATTGCAAATTCTTGTTTCGGCGTTCATATTTTCAGCGTATGCGACTCATGCGTTAAAACTATATTTACAAGTTGAATTTTGGTTAAATATAACTTGAAAAATATTTTATAGATAAATTAAAAAAACTAAAAAAGAGTTTTTATTGAAATTTTACAAGTGAAAATGTAATTTAAAATCTATGTATCGATTGAAATATTTTAATATTATATTGTTTCAAATACTGTTAAAGTTTCGAAATATCTTATGTGTCCAGTTCCAAAATTTGTGTTACAATTTTTGAATAGCCTCAATATAGAGATTCAGTTAAGGCCGGTATCTCTAAATTGAGGCTTCGATCAGTGTAAATTTATGGTTGCCATAGTCAGTAGGATTTTACTAGGTCTAGTAAATTAAGAGCATCTAGGAAATTTCAGCGCTGCCAAGATTCGCCGAAATGGTAGCACCCCGAAAAATTGTTTCGGAAACAAAAATTATTCAAAAGAAAACTTGTGCATAAACAAAAGACCCGTGATTGCATGGGCTAGTTGAGTCCCATAATTTAGCCCTTCAGTCGAAATATAGTTTAATTTTGTTAGCTCTAATTTCTGTTTATGACAACGCATTTCGTCCGTAAAAACTCAAACATTAACAATGTGTCTACTCCCAAAGAACATTATAACTTGTAAGGAAAACTGCACTCTCTTAAGCTGTTTTGTGCCATATGTTTTTTGCTGGCCCCCTCCCTCCTGCCATTTTTTTATTTATTTGGGTACTGTTATTGCCAAAAAGATGTATAACTGCAAATAGAGGTCTTTTTCATTCATAATTTAATTCCCGATTTTTTCTAATTTTTAAAACACATACAGTTGTCTGAGTTCGCACTTATTCAAACAATCAGATTGTATTTTCTCTGCTCTTAGTACTTTAAAGATTACGAATCCAATTACAACTAATTACAAAGAGATTACTCACTCACATGTTTTTTTTTAATAAATAGACTAGTAGAAGAGATATATTTTTTGCTTTTAATTAATTTGTATATAATCAAATATTCAGAATAACTGATCGACCGTTTCTAGATACCATTAGGTATTGCTGCCTATCGAACTAAAACAAAGGAATTTTCAAGTGTCCTTGTTTGTTTTTGAAATCTTAGAAAACACCATAATAATAATTTGAGCCAATTATGATTAATAAATCCATAAGAAGTAGTCGCCAATAATTAGAAGATATGGTCTACCTGACTCAACGCTTTTCTCACTTTTTTTCTGCTGTTGATGCTTTCCTTCTCTAAAACTTTTTGAATTTTAATGCGCAATTAAACAGGTCTTCCAGCAAAGAAGACAAAAAACTAGTATGTGTCATCTGACGAAATGAAAAAGGACAGGTTTTAAATGACTAACATGTGATTTTCTTGAAGAATAACTGAGAGGTAAATAATATATAAATAATAATAGTAATAATAATAATAATAATTATAAATAGGTATATAATAATTGTAATATAAATAATACCTTCAATTCCTTAAAGCTCTCAAATGGATTAAGGTTAATGTGAAGTCCCCTTGACCTGGAACTTACAGTAGCACCAGTAGGGGCGGATCAAGGATTTTTTTAGGGGGAGGGGGAGCGCAAAATAGGTTGATCCGATAAAAGAAAAATTTGGGGGGGTGCAATATAGGTTGATCCGATAAACTTGCGTTAGGAGTAAGTTTAATTAACGCAAACTTGAGTTAATTAAGTAAATTTCACTACTTTAGACTACGCTAGGGGTGGGGAGGGGGGTCGCCCGCCCTGTATCCACCACTGAGCACTAGGAGTTTGCCACCTGACCTTGTATCTCAATTTCAAATGTTATGTGGGAATTTGTTTTGCCTAAACATCCCCAGACATCCCCAGTATTATTTTAATTGTTTTTCAGATTGTGGTAAAGATATACGAAAAACATGGCAGGTTATAAATTCTGTGCTTAGGCCCTCTTTTCAGTCTCCATCAACCCCTTCTTTTTTGGATCTCGATGGCAAAATCATCGAAGTTGAACTGAATGTTCAAGATGCATTTACTTCATATTTTGCGAATATTGGTAAAAGGACCGCTTCGGCTGTTGGTTCTTCTCCTTCAGGATCCAACTTCAGGTCTTATCTTGGGCCACCTTGTATGAAGTCAATGTTTTTGGAACCGGCGACGGAGAAAGAAATAGCTAAAATTGTTATGGGATTGAAAAATTGTTCGTCGTCTGGCCCTGATAATATTCCTACTAAAGTAATTAAGTTCATACTTCCTTCCATTATTTATCCCTTAACAAAACTTATTAACGTCTCCTTTCAGCATGGTATTTTCCCGAGTAGTCTCAAGCGTGCTCGAGTCATCATATTATATAAGGGGGGGACACGAAATGATCCAGCCAACTATCGGCCAATTTCTTTATTGTCTGTGCTTAGCAAAATATTTGAGAAGGCGATGCTTTCTCGTCTTAATAATGTTCTTACTTCTAAAGATTTTTTTCACAATTTTCAATTTGGTTTTCGAGCACATCATTCGACTGAGCATGCTTGTGCAGTTTTACTGAATTATCTTCACTCTGCCATAGATTCCCATTTGATTCCTGCTGCTTTGTTTCTGGATGTTCGTAAAGCCTTTGATTCTTTAACCCACAGTGTTCTTCTATTTAAACTTTCTCATTTTGGCGTAAGAGGTAGTGCGTTTTATTGGTTCAAGTCTTTTTTGTCTGGTAGAATGATTTTTGTCGATCCATTTTTTCGCTCACCATCAAATGTTGACTAGGGGGTCCCTCAAGGGTCAGTTTTAGGGCCGGCACTGTTTTTAATTTATATAAATGACCTAATTTTTGCAGTTGGAAATAAAAATCCTCTTTATTGCTGTCATCTATGTCATCCAACAGTCTCCCTTACTCACAACTATAGTTTGCATACCTCGGATTCTCTTGTTACTTTTGACGATGATACAACCCTAATTACTTCTGGGAGAACTGAGGATGAGGTTCGTACAAAGTTAGTGGACCTCTTTGAGAGAGATTCATTTTGGTTTGATGCTAACTCTCTTGCCTTAAATGTTTCTAAAACTAGTTTATTTAGTTTTCTCTCGTATATCCCAGGCTTTTCCTCAATTATCTGAAATTCATATATCCAAAGGCTTTATTAGTAGACCAAAGGATGGCCATGTCCGTTTCCTAGGTATCATCCTAGATGAAAATTTATCTTTTAAACACCATATTGATTTGATTAAAATGAAGGTATGCAGAAACCTCGGTATTCTAAGAAAACTAAAACATATCTTTCCAGGGCCAATTTTAAGAATCCTATTTCATAGCTTAATTCATTCTTATGTTTCCTATTGTTCAGTCATATGGATGTCTACTTTCCCTTCTTTTCTCAAACCGCTTTCGAATACTTATGATAAAGCTATAAATCTTATCCAGGATGTAAATCGTTTGGCATCTAAACCGTTACTTGATATTAAAAAACTTTATATTCTTTCCTGTGCGTCTTTCGCTTTTCTTCAAATCCATGGTGATATTCCTAGATCCCTTAGATTTACGTCTTCTTTTGTATCTGATCGGTCAAATTATCAACTCCGTAGTTCTCTAAATATCCAAATTCCCCATACACCAACAATAAGATCCGATTTTAATCCTCTTGTTGCGTGTCATTTGACATGGAACACCCTTCCCGATTCGGTTCGAGAATGCCACTCGTTTGGCACCTTCAAAAGACTAGTAAAAAAATATTTGTTTTCATGTGATTAATTTTATTTAATTTTGCCTGCTGCCAATAGTTTTTTTCATTTAATTCTTTTTTTTATTTATTTTTATTTTTTTTTTCTCGTTTTATTAATCAAATGCTTTACATGTTAAATTTTAAAATTCTTATTTGTATATGTTTAATTATTAATGTTATTTTTATATTTTTTAAATTTTAAGTTTTTAAATTTTTAATTTTTATTTGATCTTTTCATAATCCCCCTCCTACAGGCCATGGAGCCTTTGTGGGGATTTGTAGATTGTTATGTAATTATTTTACTGGTATATGGAAAATAAATCTATCTATCTATATATCTATCACGTCAGGAATTCAAGTCACACTCCCTTTAAAGTCACGAATAAATCTTATTTATATTTCAGCCTCTTTTGAACCAACTTTTTTGGGCCTCGTTTGCAGTGTCAAGCACGTAAGCGTTTTGTTTTGGAGGGGGGCGGTGGCCTCAATATTAGAAAAAAAATATTTGAAATAGAAATTCAGGAAATTTTTGGATTTTCAGAGGAGGCAGTTTCGATTCCCCCTTCCCTGCGTACGTCCCTATCCTGTGTATTCCCTATTTTTCTGACCCTTGGTGTGCTCGTTCTTTTGACTCCTCTCCTTCCTCTGTCCTCTCTATACAGTTCTTTCGAACTTTCTAAATATTTTACACAATATCTCTTACACATGTCATACAACAATATCTCATACAATAAAAACAATGTTCTCACATTTTGCATTGTGTATCATTTGTGGACTATTAGAAGTCCAAGATTTCAGTGTCCTAGTGACTGTTAATTTGTCGCTAATTAAGAATGTGTCATAGTCAACATAAATTAGGCGTTTAGTGTTTGATGCCAAATGGAATCCAACTATGGGTAAATTTACGTTGAGATGATATAAATTTCCCAGAGGCAAAATTTTTCCAGAATTGTAGTTACATTCATTCTATTGTTCTGTTCTGTCTATAGTATTCTTTCTACTGTTTTTCTCCCCTAAAGTGTTTTCTGTTCACAAACAAAAACGCAAAAAGATTGCTTAAAATAACTTTTTAGGGGTAAAATAACTTTTTAGGGGTAAAATAACTTTTTAGGGGTTTGGGTCTTTAGCATTCTAATGTCTTTGATCACAATCTAAAGTAAGGCGATCATGCAATTCAGCACGGGCAGTCGCGCACAGGCAAAGCTATATTCCTATCGTACTCCAACTGTGTTTACAGTCTTATTCCATATGTTCTCGAAAAACATGGCCTATTTACTAAACATATTTCTGCTTGCCATCGAAAACGAACTTGCCTGTTGTCAGGCTTATGTATATTCGGTTTACGCTATAAAATCGATGCAGTATTTTCTTACCATCCAAGATCAAAACAAAGTATTTGCAACAAAAAAAGTTGCATCTTAGCAAGATCTAGGCCAATCGACTTGATTCTTTTGAGGATAAGTTCCTTGGAGTATGTGGACTTGAAATCTAAGTTTTGGAGGGAGGGCTCCCGAGTGATGAAAGGATTGTGGTTTACATTTTTTTTTTAGTAAGCTGATCCAAGCAAATCTAAGGACCTTTACTACAAAAGTTACTTATGCATCTCACATTCAGAAGATGATCTAGCATCTCTGATCAATATTTTAATCAAAAAGTTCATGTTATTGATCTTATAATGGAGTTTGAAGCAAATAAAAATCTGCTCTGTCTTAATATCCTTATCTCTAAAAGGGAGAATGGATTTGACCTTAAGTATTTACAGGAAACCTACATATCTAGGTATCATGATATACTCTTTTTACCCTGGCCCACTAAATCTTGACCATTATTATAGGACTTTCATTGGTCAAACAAATGCCTTGGCTCGTGTTCCCCAAGATACTAAACGAAAGATCAGAGAATCAATAGAGATGGCCAAACATCACTATGGTCTAAATAGGGGCCATGGTGAACTCAAAATAAGTGAGTTATGGGACCCTGTTATTTTGAGAAACGTTCCTACTACATTGCAAACCTCCAGCAACAGAGCCTTCTCCTGCTTCATTGCAAAAGGTGGCTCTAATTGCACCTTTTAAGTTTTCTACCCTGTTAGATTTATGCTAGCTAGTTATTGCCAGGATTTTTTTCTTTGGGGGGGGGGGTGGGGGCACAAAAAACTTTTGAAAAGCATCAAAAACCTGTTTCTATAATTTTTGTTACATTTTTATGGTTCAAGCAAAAATTTAGGGGGGGGGGTGGTTTTATCCCCCCACCTTCTTTCCCTGGATACGCCCTTGTCTATGGTTATACTTCCGTAGTGATTTGGTTTTGGTTAGTTTGGTTCATCTGGTTGGGGTGCATTTTCAAAGCTGAATGATGCCATTCTCATAGCTAAGATTGACGAGGCGCAAACCTTGTCGAAATTGTTTCTTGCAAATCCTGTCCTAAATACTGACTTTCTTTCGCTAAGTTCTTAAACACCATTTTCATTAAGATGCATTTCATTTTTTTAATGCATAGGCAAGGTGATCATACAATTCAACGCACCTACAGCCAAAGATCTTTTGTTACTTAAGGCCAACTATAGTTACAATTTTATTAGAAAACCCAGCACGATTTAAATTTCTCGTGAGCATGGTTTTTCAAAATTACAATTGTATTACCCATGGGCTATATTTAGCATTCTATTGTTCTTCTCTCTTGTAAGGTGAAGGTGCACTTTTCCCACAAAGAAAAGACACATGGAGATTGCTTAAAATAGCGCTTTAATTTGGGGTCTATAGTATTCTAACGTATTAGGTAGAAATGAACAATTTCGTCAATGTTGATGTTCTGTTCTTGTGGCAAGCCAAGTTATATTAGAAGAAGAAGACCTGGATTGGAGTGCGCTTAAAATAAAAGAAGAATAAAAATAGATTAGAAAAAATATGTGTAATATATATGATATCCATTGTTAGGCTCCTAAAATTAGATAATAGATCTTTATACCATTTAAGGACAAGATATATATATAAAACCATTATGAAATGCTTGGAAATTTGGAGGGATAGCCCCCTAATATACGGAATATTTTGTGTGTTTTTTCTTTTAATATTGCATTTCACTATCGTTTGGTTCATTTTTAATATTATATCCAAAGTTGCCCTAACTATGAGGAGCACTATCACCTTCCTCCTCAACTTGACATCCAAACAGCGTTCAAAAAATGATTCCGGAATTTTCTAAATTTTACCTCATCGTATATTAAGCGGCAATGCCATATCCAGAGGGGGGGGGGATATGGGGTTTGAATGCGCCGAAATGTTTGTCCGACTCGTAAAAAGGTAACAAAAATCCAAACAAACAAATTTTTGATACGTTTTTAAAGTTTTGTGTATAACTCCTCCCCCCCCCCCTCGCCCCTCCCACCGAAACAAAAATACTGGATACGGCCCTAGTGAGCAAAATTTAAAAGAGTACTTCAATATAGAAAATGCTTCATTTTAAGAGACGTTAAAACTATTACATGGCGAATGTGTTGTGTGTTATTTTGCATCCCCATCATTTCAAGAATGCTAAAAAAAAAACACAAGAAAAATGTAATGTTATAATTTTGGAAAACCCTTCATCAATGTGGTGCATAATTGCGAATCAACATTTATGAAGGAGGATCGATGGATGTTTGTAAAGGTGGGGGGAGGGTATCTGAAGCTTCAAAAAGTGTGTTTTTATGTCAACATTTTCTCTCCATGAGCTTTCAGGCAAACACAGAAAGCTTTTTTTTTGGGGGGGGGGGGAGATGGCTACGAAGATACAAATTAATCTCTAAACCACCTCGTTTTCGGATGTTTTTATTTTCAAACCTTAAGCGATTCACCTTATCTTAATGAAACTTCAAAAGAAATCAAACTGTTCGTGGTAACAAACTGTAAGTAAGGAGCGACCTGACTCAATTGTAACCGAAACTCTAAAAAGCGGAATTTTGATGCCAATAGATACATCAGAAGAATCAGGTTTTTATGCTGATTCCAAATATATAAATTATGCTGATTCCAAATATATTTCATCAAGTTTAATCTCACCCATCAAAAGTTACGCGCCTGAGAAAATTTGCCTTATTTTCGAAAAAAGGGCGAAACAACCCGTAAAAGTCATAGAACTTTAATGGAAATCCCACCATCAGATTCAGATTCAGAGAACCCTACTAAAGAGGTTTTAAGCTCCTATCGGAAAAAATGTAGAATTTTGTATTTTTTGCCAGAAGAAAGATCACGGTTGCGTGTTTATTTATTTTATTTTTTTTCCAGGGGCGGTCGGTATCAATCCAGTAGTCCTAGAACATCGTGAGAGGGCTCATCCGAACGGAAACTAGAAGTTCTAGTGCCCTTTTTAAGTGACCGATTAAAATTGGAGGGCAACTTGTCCCCCTCCCACGCTCATTGTTTTTCCTGAAGTCACCCAAACAAAATTTTGAGAGACCCATTTTGTTCAGAATAGTTGAAACTCTAATTAATATGTCTTTGAGGATGACTTAACCCCTCACCGTTCCCGGGGGAAAGGCTTCAAGTTATAAACTTTGCCTATTGTTTACATATAGTACTGGTTATTGGGAAGTATACAGGCGTTTTCAGGAGGAATTTTCTTCTAGTGGGGGTCGGGGTCAGAGTAGGTGTTACGGGGGAGGATCTTTTCATGGAGGATATTACCTTGGGGGAAGGGGCATTTCTATGCAGGGGGTGCCAGATTTCCCAGCATTATTTAAAAAACGATCAGAAATTAAATAAAAAAACAAATTTTTTTTTCCACTGAAAGTAAGAAGCAACATTTAAACTTAAAACGAAGAGAAATTATTATGTATATGAGGGGGCTCACCCCCTAGTCAATACCTCGCTCTTTACGTTAAAGTTTTTTTTAGTACTTTCAAAAGAGCTATCTATTCTAATTAACCGGCCTTTGTGATTCAGGGGTTGGTGATTCGAACAAAATTTGAACTTTAGCGTATAGAGCGAGGTATTGACTAGGGAGTGAACTCCCTAATATACGTAATACAAACATACGAATATAGAAATTCGTTACGTAAGTTAATTCGTAAGTTACGTCAGAACAAAATTTTGAGAAAGCCAATTAGCCCAAAAAGGAAAATTAATATGCGAATTTCGTTTTAATTATTCCTGTACAGTGAGTCAAAATCAAAGCTGGATTAATTCAAAAACGTTCAGAAATTAAATTTTAGAAAATAAGTTGTTTTTAACTGAAAGTAAGGAGTGACATTAAAACGAACAGAAATTATTCCATGTATGAAAGGGGATGTCTCCTCCTCAACGCCCTGCTCTTTACGCTAATGGTTTTTATTGATTTATGAAGTAGAGTTGTGAGAAAGAGTCATACCAATGCCAATTTTGAAGGAATTTCGCCATTGATAAATGAAGAATCAGTATAGGTACGCCTACCTATAGCAATATGACGTTGGTTTGTGATTGTATGAGGCACGAGCAATTTAATATTATTTCCAGAGGCTCTTAATTTTTCAATTGCCAAAGCCACAGAACTCATAACTAGTTATTTTTGTATGTGAAGCATTGCCGGCGTAAGAGAGACTGTTACAACGGGTACAGCGTCCAGTACTTTTTGTATAATATAATTGGACGGCGCGAGTTGTAGTTTTAGATCAATCTTTACATTGGGAGGCAACCATTGAGGTATATTAAATATCTTATGATTTAGTTTCCCGACTAAATGTAAATCTTTAGTTGTTGCCTCTCTATGAATATTGGTATTATCAGTATTTGTTTTATATTCATATCCAATAGTCACACCTCCCAACTGCTTATAGGACATTGGTGTCATCAACATGAATTGCATATAACTTGAAAAATTTCAAAGATTATTGCCCGTGCTCACCAACGTTCCATTTATATAGACGCTTATTTGTCGAAATAAATTATGCAGTACACAATTTTTGTAGTATAACTCGGCGGCAATTGGTTTTTCATTGTTCGATTTTTTAACAATGACATTTAAATCTATAAATGTCGAATTCAAATCGATAAAGTAGACTTCATTAGAATAACTTTGAAAATGGATATTTTCAGAGAACGGTTGTTGCGAGTAAAATTGGTCATAGTATCCATATTTTACACTGACATCTACATTTTCCGCATTGAAAAGATTTAGAGATGAGGTGACGGATGGGTGAGAATCTTTATGTGGTAGATATTTACTTTATGTGGATCTTTTTACTTTCTTTGATGCTTTACGCCTCCCGTCTGATTTGAGACTGATGAGTGATGGGGTCTTTCTCCTCCTTTTTAAACCTTTTCCTTTCTGTTTCAATCTCTCGCCGAGGGATAGTGTGCTCAACCTGAGATTTTGCAAAACACTTTCTTGAATATCTTTCCCAGAGCCCCAATCGTGTAATATAGAGGAGGCAAAATCCGCTGCAACTGGTGCAATATATTTTCTAGCCAAGGGTAGTGCAGAGCGAAAAGGCTTAGCAAACCAACTGCCGAGACCGTACCTGGACATTGACGAACGACCCCTATAATAGTCCATTCCATTTCCCAACTGGCGTGGTCCAAGAGTAGCAACATAGCAATCAATATCATGACATACAAACTGAGTTCTGTTAGCCATTTTACTGAATGGATCGAAAATGACGTGTAATTACAGCCACACATTTTGTTATTGCTAGAGGATGACCCAATTCGCTTCTTAATGTTAACTGACAGAGCTGCAAATAAGAAGTGTTGACCGGAATGTTTTGATGGGGCTTTACATTGTAGTGATGAATGTGGTCATTAGAAGTTTTTGTTCAAGAACACGTAGGAGGGGGACATTGGTATTACCAGCTCTTGATCTCTCGACAAAGGATGCATAGAGAAATATACAACTGTCCGAGGAGAAGGCAGGCGGATACTCTGCGAAAATGACACGATTCTTGCCACTAACGCTTCCTGCACTTTTCCCCTTGATTACATTATGTTTAAAACCAAGAACTTCTCTTAGATTATCATTGAGAATAACCTTTACATTGTCAATGGGCTAACTAATGTAGATTTTCCCCTCTTCCTTTGAATAATTGAATTGAAAGGCACCATTTTTACGAGCGGAAATTTTTCTATTGATAGCAAGACTCAATTCGTTCATAGTCCCAAACTCCTCATATGATAATGTTGCAAAGGGATATTCAAATGAATTCATATTTTTAATCACATATTGATCGCTAACAATTGGCCAATCATGGGGTCTAATTTTTATATTGTATTTATGATCTGTTCTTAGGATATCATATCTGTTTTTAAGAATACAATCTACAAGAGCCACTTCATACATTTCCTCAAATTCAATGGCCGGGGAAGAAATTTTTCCAAAAACTGCTCATCTAATTCAGATAATTATATCAAGGAACAGAAAAATTGGGTATGAATGTCACATGAAAATCATCAGATATTTCCAGCGTTTTCAACAGGTATCAACCCAACAAAATATGATTTCTGCCATAGCCAGTGAACAAGCAACTGTCATTTGCCCTTACGAGTACGAGTTTTTAATACCTTTTCAATTTGATACATTCCAGTGTTTTAAACTTTTTGTAATTCATAATAAAAAATCCACCCAGAATCTCGTCATCTTGCATATCACGAAGCCGATACATTAATGTTTTAGTATGTAGGATTTTTGATACTTTAAAAAGTTCAGTAGACCACACATATTATCTCTTTTCAAAAATATTTCTTGTACGATTGATTCGAACAGTATCACCAACATTAAATTTTTCTTCCTGTCTTTTCATTAGAATATTGTTTAAGGAAATGTGTATTGCAAGTATGATGAACTTCCCGGGGGCTAGTATTGAACAAGGATCGATGGGGACGTTGGTTTTATATTTGCATAATTTTATCTAAATCATGAATAAATGCAGCTGTATTTCTCAATATAAATTATCTCTAAGTTAAAACACTAATGGTTCGTATTAAACTTTCAGCCAATGCCGCCTTTATAAGACTATGACCAAGATAGAATATTTTATTATATTTCAGTAAAATTTTATTTACATGAGGATTGACAAATTCACTTCCACGGTCTGTTTGATTTTTTTTTATATAAATCTTGTTCAAAGATGGATTCAAGGGCTTTAGCAACTTCATAGGCTCTCTTTGACTGCAATGGAACTGCATATGCATACCGTCTAAACACACTTATTGCGAGTAAAATATACTTGTAAGGTCTATTATGACGTCTTTTAATCGCGTCTAGAGTCAAAACATCTACTTGAAATATATGCTGAGAATAAAAGACTTTAGTTTTTCGATAGTGATAACCATAAATCCTATGATTTCGAAGAAGAGTATAACTAGATTCCTTTTGCAAATACTCTTTTGCTAACTTCGTTTTATTTCTGGTAACCTGAGCAAGTGTAGAGGGAGAACTTAAACTTCCTGGTTCTCCAATATTTTCATAAACACCTTTCAAATTTTGATCCATTTTGATCGTAACTGCCGCTATCCTTTCGTGTACTACCAGTTGAATCAATACGTCTTCGCTTTTGTCTAGTTACCGGTGTCAAATTCCCAGTAAGTGTGCTTTCCAAGAAATATTTAAAATCATCTTCTACCTTTAATGGACTATCTTCTTTTAATTTCTTTAGAATTGACTTGTTGCCGAAAAGACTTTTAGGAAAATTTAATGACTAAAAATAATTTTATAAATGCTCACCAAATAACTTGACTCTCTTAAAACGTGTAATTCAGATCCGACAGCAAAGCTATTAAACTGTAAAGATTGCTTTGGATTATAAGTTCATTCTTTTTCTTATCAATTTGTTCATTTGCGGTGAGACACACCAAAAGTCTTTTACCTTGTTCACGATAGGATTGAGACATCAAGTCTACAACACTTGTTAATAAATCTTCTTTTTTCGGTGTTTCACTGTTTTCAGAAGGTTGATCAATGGCATTGAATTTAAGTGGTCTCTCGTGATAAGGTTTATGTTTGTCCACATGACGAAGAGCATTTCGAAGTAAAATTAATTTTTCATCATTAGTGATTGGTTTAGTGATTATAAATGTATCAAGGTCATGTTCCAAGTGTATCTTTGACAAAAAAGCGAGTTCAATTAGTATTAATATTACGGATTGATCCATTTGTAGGAAATAGTTTTTACAATTCTGACGATTACCGGCAGTATCACTGAAAAGGAATTGCCAGCCGCCTGAACAAGACGTTTTCTCTTATACTTTGCTTTCTTTTTGCAAGCTAGAGCACGTACAAGTGAGCGATGTTGCTTTGTCTGTTGCTTAACACGATCTGAAAGCTGAACATTACCCGCTGTTAATTTTAAACAAAGTTCAAACAAGAGATTAATAAATTCCTTGTCAACAACATGCTTGAGAATTGCTTTTCCAAGCCGTGGTTTTGAATTGGCTAGTACAGAAAATAAATGCCTTATAATAAAGAAATTTATTGTGATGGGACCGGACAGTAAACAGTTGTCACATTTTCTGCGACCATTCTTCACTAGATTCAGCTAAATCGTCAATAATCAACCACGAGTTTGGCGCAATACTAGTAAACACGTCTTGTCCTTGTATGAAATTTATGCTTGGATCAATCGTCTTTATTTATCATAAAATTCTTGCCACATACTATAGCAATAATAGATATTTTTTCGGTTCTCTAAAAACATTTATCGTATGGGTATATGCCCTTACACCTTAATAAATCATACAGTTCCTCATCTGGAAAGTGATGTTTGAGGAGGGGAAAAGTATTAAAATCGTCGCTTTTTGTACTTGAATGAGTTGGCTTAGGCATTTAGGGAAGAAACTAAAAGAATCAAGGAAAGGGATTCTATTCAAGTATGCTTTACCTTTATCAACTGTTTGCCATTTAAATTATAATACTAGCAACTTTTCTGATGATTTCCGTATGATGTTATAGGAAAAAGAACCTGTTATAGGAATCTACCCATGCACGATCTACAACTTCACTTTTCTGCAATCTTGCCAACGCTGGTAATATGAATTTCAGATCATAGTTAGAATTGTGCATGTAAACTGGTAAAAAGTCCTGTTGCCCAACATTTAAACTACACGATTTATGAGTGACCCCCCAAAAGTTACTTCCCCTTGATGAAATCTCTTCGTATAAATGATCATGGTCGCAGGTTTTCGCATCCCCTCGTTAATTTTTTTCTTGAAAATTCAACAATTATCTTGATTTTTAATAGCCAACTCATCCTCTGGTGATAGATTCATTGGATAGTGTGTATGACGCAGCCGTAAAATTGCCTCATTTGCTGTTTTAATGAGAGCAACCATAGCTGTGCAAACACATTCTTTTCCTCCCAACGTCTCACAAAAATCTACCAATTGCATGGTATTACTTGAATCTTTCCACGCGTGCGCAAAAGAGATCGCAATAGCTTAATGTTTTTCATATGATTCGAATTTGACGGATCCGACACATTCATGAGAGCAGCCTCAATGTCTAATGATACCTTGTTGCTCTACAACAGTGTGTTCTAAAAGCTTTTGAACCGTAAGCTGTCATTGTCCCATGACATCGTTTCTCAAGACCAGTTGCCTCGACGCTTGCAGCTTCTCAAATGTCTACTGAATTTTAACTCTGTAAGGAAACCTGAAGGACATATTGGGCAGTAATAGCGTGTTGTTTGACTCTTACTCTGACTTAAAACCCTTATAATATGAGAAATAGGAAAAAATGTCCAATTGATTCAGGATCTTTGGCTTGTTCCTAGAGAGGCCATACCCTGTGTTTCACTGATTCAATAGACGGTGCCCTTACAGATAAATTACCCCTTTATTATCACAAAGTTCCCCCTCTTCAAATTCTTCATCAAACTTTAAAACTGTTACCCCAACTTTTAAGTGTTCATTAGCCTTTTCAAAAATATCAATCCCTTTAAGCGTTACTGGATACTTTCCCCTTAAACAATTAAAATCTTCTTTTGGAAAATCATATCCCTCTTTCCCATTTACTAGTCGTCTAGATCCGTCTTACTAGCGTCCTTTTGCAGAGGTTTATGACCCGCTACAAGGACGGAATACTTGAAACACTCAAAGCCTGTGTCAAAACGAAAGTGTCGTACACCTTTAGTACCTTTTAAATTACTATTATATTGTTTAAACTCTCCCTCCCACCTCTCAAAACAAACTCCCTTTTAAATTTAGTTATATTTAATTCTAATTTTTCTAAAAATAATACAAATAGCCCACTCCTATTTTCATTATATCCCTCCATTCTATTAAACAATTTACCCACCCAATTTTGAAACACACCCTCAGAATAATGAAAGTCAGGGTTAAGTGTATGCATTCTTGTTTGAATGTGATGATCACGTACCACCCAAACACCCAAACAAAAAACATGATGGATGCTTTTAAAGAATCCCGCCCTCCCGCCTCCCGTAAATCTTTTTCGAGAAGCGCCCGAATCATGCTGACGTAGAGGTGTGCTGTTCCTATGGGGTCTGTTTGGGTAATAACACATGACAGGAAAGTGAACTGGTCAAAAAATTTAGCTCTATATACATTAATATTGCGCAAAGCGGTATCTGCTAGATACATTTCTGGTAGCACTGAGGGCGAGCCAGCTCCACTTTGTTCCATATCACAGTGAGGGGCGGGCGCTTTTAGTACCCTCTCCTTCTCGTCAGCTGGTAACTGATCAACCCATTCATAGTCTATATCGAGGCCGATATCCCTCAAAAAATTATCTAAATCAAATACACTAGTTTGACTCGCCCCCGCACTTAAGCCCCCCTCATGTTCACTATTCTCCGGGACCTCTTGCATGTTCATGAAACTCTCTATATCCTCGTAGAGGTTGTGGGTTCCTGGAGATGGTCTCGTGTGAAACTAGAATAATAAGAGCATATTGGTTCACTAGAGGCTATTGGCCTGTGAAAGAGGGAGAACGGTTACGAAAGTCATAGAGTCCGACTACTGATAGTATTATGAAGGGGTACCATGCCCTCTTGGAACTGTAACCACCTCCACTACTCATTGGAATGTATCATTGCATTATGATGGGGTACCCTGCCCTCTTGGAACTATAGACGCTCCACTACTCATTGGAATGCAAAGGTGTCCTGTGTCCTTGCTACTGATTTTAATGGAATGCCGCTTCCATAGAGCACCTTTTTATGAATTATGAAGCGTTGAAAGGTTTGCCCAAACTACTGCTATACCCTTTTGAATTTAAAAAAAGGCATGAGAAACTTACCGAGGGGGGGTTTTGTTCTGACAATTTGGCCAGATTTCTTCGGCCCAGGCCAGTAATTTGTCTGAGGCTTCCTCGACTGTTCCTTTGCCAATAAATTGGGCTACAAGTTAGTCAATCTTGGCCTGAAAAAAAATTAGATTAAAAATCCCCTTCAAAGCAAAAAAATGGGGGGAAATGTCTATAGTGAGCTAAAAAGAAAGAAAAATGCCTTTTAGTGTCTTTGACAAGCTTTATTTAGAGACCTCTAAAAAAACAGTCAAAACTAAAGATAAAAAAGAATAAAAACTCCTTCAATGTCTGAATGGCCTCTCTGACCGGTACAAAAAACGTGAAAAACGTCTTTATTAGAGTGAAATGGTTAAAAACAATTTTATTTCTGAGGGGCAGAGTCTTTTAAAATTAGGGAAGGTAGGGATGTATTCTGAAGCTTTAATATTCTAGCAAAAAAGGTAAAATGAATAAAAAAAAATTATTATGGGAAGGCACAGATTAAACCAGAAACTAGCGAGTAGTTGCTAGAAAATGGGGAAAAACAGCCTCAATTCTGGGTCTTTTAAAACTTGGGGGGAAAATTCAATATTCTAGCGAAAAAGACAGAAAAAACTACATAAATTTAGGTACAAGTGAAGCTAACAGGGGGGGGGTACACAGATGAGTCCCTTAAAAAGCTAACGAGCTGGCGCTTAAAGAGTAGAAAAAGGAGCCTTATTGCAGAGACCTCTAATATTCTGCTGAAAAGCTTTTATTATGTTGATAAAAATAGTGAAATGGCTAAGAACGACCTAATTTCTGAGAGACAGTGTCTTTTAAAACTAGGCAGGGTAGGGATGTACTCTGAAGCTTTAATATTTTAGCCAAAAACAGCATTATTAGCTTGAAATGGCGAGATGAAAGGCTCTCTAACAGTAAACTAGAAATTAGTGAAAAATATTAATATTAGGTTGAAACAGTAGCAAAAATAGTCTTTTAATATCTCTGACAAGCTTTTACAGTGTTCAAACTGGCGGAAAGAAAGGCCTAATAAAGTTGAAAAAAATATTTAGATATTTCTATAACCAGGTAGAAATTAGAGGTAAAAATGCTTACATCTTGAAATTCTGGCTGCACTTGGGTGCCGGATGGTCCCGGCAAAGCATGATGGGGACAGCCTCACAATTTGGCTTAGGCGGGGAAGCTCCTGAGACCCTCGGTAAAGCATGATGAGGGACAACCTCATGATCTTGCGTAGGAGGGGCTGCAGTATTATGAGTGGCCGCCCCTCTCTTTCCAATTTTCTACCAGGTTGCATAGGGCATTCCGCTGGCATTGGTGGTCTGGTGTGAGCGTGAGCGGCTCCGGGCAATTCAAGATGAGTGTTCAATGGCTGCACCGGCAGTGCCCTGGAAAGGCCTAGTTTCTCCTGATGGGGAGGGGAGCCAAGGGTTGCACGGGCAGTGTCCGTCCGGAAGGAGGAGCATGTCTGATCACTGATGCTCTTACTGGGGTTGCCTCGCCCACTCTTACGCGTTTGTTGGGAGGAGCAAGGGCCAGGAAATTCTGGAAAGAAGAGAAAATTTAGTATAAAATAATAATGTTACGGAAGAAAAGAAATTAGTACCCTGCCTGTTACAGATGAAAAACGGAAGCTATAACTATTTAAAATTGTCTAAAATTGGTCAACCCTTTTCAAGAAAGCATAAAATAGTTATTAAATTTTATAGATATCAAAATATAAAGCCCTCTCCTGTCCGGAAAGGTGAAACTTGGAAACCATAGATTTGTCATTGTCCCCCTTTCCGCCTTTAAATAGGTCACTCCTTTTCAACAAAGGTAAAATTTGTGAGAAACCATCCCGTAAGCACAGAAATGTCCTTATTTTAGAAAATATTTAAATACACGCCATGCTAGAAATAAACCCGAAAAGCATAGAAATAACTATTTTTTACCATCTAGAAGCAATAAACAGCTGTATTTTAGAGCTTAAATTTTATAAATCCCGCCCTTCGTCATATCAGGAAGGCAAAACTTGATAAAAAGTTTATTGGAAATCATAGTTTTGCTATTGCCCCCTTTCCGCCTTTAAATAAGTCACTATTTCAAAAAAAGCGTAGAAAATAGGCTTGTAAATAATACGTAATCGTTTCTTTATGCATAGAAATTTTAAAAATGGAAAATAGACCGAACACTAAAGGGAAAAAAATGCTAGACAATAGTTTATCTATAGCTTAGGCATGCATATGATCCTATTAAGTGGGGGGGGGTATATATTATTTTTACCATTTATATGCAATAAACAGCTTAAAAACTAGATTTTTGTCTAGAATAAAAATAAACGTTTTTTTTAAACCCCTTCCTCCTTATACGCTCAATTTCCAAGCCTAAAATGTGACTATTACACATTAATTTTGTGGGAAATAGGATCTCTTTCAGACATAGAATTTTCTAAATCCGACATTCTCTCGTAAGGCTTATTAATTGACAACAACCCTCTTCCGAGTGTCATTGTTTACCAAACTCCCTTTGAGAGGGTTACAGCCCTATTCACAACAGATGCCAATTTTAGGTAAAGCGTGTACGATATATTTGATGAATGCTAAGTTTTAAACAAACGTCTCTAGAGTCTATACATGAGAGTGGAAGATTGCAGAAAAACAAAAGTTATTAGCGAAAAGAACAGTTTCTTTTTCAAAGAAATTAAATGGTAATGAATGGTGGGGGGAGGGAGGAGGGTTTACTTAGTGGAAAAAAAATATGCTTGAAACAAAGCAAAGTATAAAGTTGTTTTTTTTTTTTTTTGGGGGGGGGGGGTAACTATAGAGAGAAAGGCACTTACATGGTTGTACGTACTACCCATTGTTAAAGCACTTGTTTCGTCTGCATCTTCAATTGCTTAAAAGAAACTGATGAGGAAATGTCTCTAGCATATCTATATATAGCATATATTGGCGAGGGAAGTTCTCTTTGGCTTTTAATAGAAAAGCTTTGTAGGGGGTTTCAACCACCTTGGAATTTTGTCTAGTAACAACGTGGGGGAGTTTTGCTAGCTAGGAGATGTGTCTGGAAAAGCATCGTAGGGAATTTCTAGAACCTGGGAATTTTGCCTAGTAACAACGTGGGGGAGTTTTGCTAGCCAGGGATGTGTCTGGAAAAACATCGTAGGGGATTTCAGCCACCTGGGAATGTGTCAAGACATGATTTTGCCTAGTAACAGGGAAAAGGGTGTGTCAATGAACTCTTGCCAAGGAAGGGAATTCCGCCTAGAAACAGGTGTGTCGTGACGTCAGAGGGCTCCGCTAGAAATTCAATGTTAATTTCCCTATCTGTGCCTTTGAAATCCAATGCTATTTTCCTTATGTTAATTTCCCTATCTGTGCGCTTGAAATCCTGGCTACCTGTGTGCTTGAACCTTAGATGCCCCCACTACTCGTGTTTCAGTAGACGCTCTTAACAAATTGAGACAAACAGTCAAACTTTAGCGTAACTAGCGATGCATTGAGGTTTAATGTATAATTTTTCTTCGTTTTTCAAATAATGCTGATAAATCTGGCTCAACCTCTAAGAAATACACCCCTCCCCTCACAGAAAATTCCTCCGTGGAAATTTTATCCAATGTAAAGTTCACCTCCCACCCCTCCGTCAAACTCCCTCCAGACAGTTTTATTTTCGCTGAGAATCCCCCCTCCTAGTAAAATTGCTTGCGGACGATTTTCCTTGAAATTTGCCTACATTACAGGTCTATTGAAACTTTGACAAAACAAAATTTTACCTTAATTTTCAGTTATCAGTCTCTTTTTCTCTGGCTATAGTTCTGAAAATGCAATTTCTGTTATTTGAGTAGAATTTTAAGCCATCAATGTTCAATGTTCAATGTTCTTTTTTTCAAAATTTAGGAAATGTATTTATATTTATTTAAAACCTTATAAATTGGGATTGAGCAAAGTTTTGAAGCTGTAAACAATTCTGTCGTACTTCATTTAAGCAGAAGATCTACTTTGCAAGGTTACACTTTTATAATACACATATTTTTTAAGGTCATCAAAGGTCAGGACCCATTAGAGGGAGAAGGAGTGGAGGTAGATACTTCAAAATACCGTCCTGGGACATACTTTAGTCTGTAGACCCATCCCTGAAAGTTTCATTTGCCGAACCTAACCCCTTTCCATGATAGACAAAAGTAGATAAAGTAGAATTTTACCCTAAGCCGTGTTTTATGCTATTCAAAAGGATACTAATTCAGAGTGTCTCCTCCTCAGAATGATGGAAGTAGGAAATTTTCTAGAAATTTGAAATTTCGATAAAATATCCGATAAGTGTCCTAGTTGTACCTGTAAGGTTTTCTGCTTTCTAGGTGCAATCGCGTGCTGTCCAGACCAATATTACTCTAAAAAAATATTCATAAAATTGTCTTCAAAAATGGAATTCTGTTGCTAATTTCTGACGGTCTTGGGAACTATACAGAATATCAAAAACGAAAAAGGGTATTGCTACCAGGTTTAAATTTGGAAAAAAAATCTCTTGGTCCAGGGAAAATTGGTTAAGAATTGCGGTCTAAAATCGTGATTCAGTGGGGATTTTTTAAATGTTGGAAAAAAATGAAACTCTAAAGCCCTATAATTTTACAATGAAGACCGTTAATTGAATGGTTTTAATCCTGAAAGCTGTGAAAAAAATATGCCTTTAAAACTTTAAAATTGTAAGTTCTACTCTAAAAACTCTTCGAGTTATTTTAGTTTGAATGCAGAAAAACATTTTTTCTTACGAAAGTTTCTTCTATTTTTTTTCATCTTGATTTGGCGTAAAAATTTTTTTTTTATGATTATTACTATGATTTTGTTGACCCTCTGGATAACCTCTACGCCTTCAAACGTGATAATAATGGCCTTCTTCCGGTCTAAGTGTAAGGCCCTTGCGACTTTTTTTGTATTATTATTGGTGACAATACGTCTTACTCACTTTATCTTTGAAGTTGGGTCACTGATCACCACCGTTTGCAAACCAAATACCATAAAAATAACTTTTCACATTTTGTGCTTCTAAGATAATGTATATTGTATTATTTGATTATATTAAAATAAAATCAAAATGTCAAAGCACCCAATTAATTTATTTCTGCATCAACAGATATATGGCTATGGATTGACCATCCTCTCTTGATGCGCAGTACATTTCACCTACTGAAATTTTATGACTTCTCTTTCAGAGAGTTCTAGTCTATGGATAGTAACTAAAGCATGATTAATTTCCATCGCAGAGTTTTCAAATTACAACTTAGTTTGGAAGATAGATCGTTTTATAATAAAATTAAAAAAAAACACAAGTTTTTTTTTAACTGAAAGTAAGGAACGACGTTCAAACTTAAAACGAACAGAAATTATTCCGTATATGAAAGGGGCTGTCCCCTTCTCAAAGCCTCGCTCTTTACGCTAAAATTTTTTATTGTAAAAAAAAAATAGAGTTGTGAGAAAATCAAACTTTAGCGTAAAGGGCGAGGCGTTGTGGAGGGGACAGCCCCTTTCATATAAGGAATAATTTCTGTTCGTTTTAAGTTTTAACGTTGTTCCTTACTTTCAATTAAAAAAAAACTTGTTTTTTTTAATTTAATTTTTGAACGTTTTTGAATTAATGCAGGTTTTGATATTGGCTAACCGTACATGAATATTTAAAACAAAATCTGCATATTAATTTTACTTTTATTTGGTTGAACGGCTTCTTTGAAACTTGTTTAATTTTATTTACGAATGTTTTTCCTACTAATCAATCTACGTAACTTACGAATTATCTTACGTAAAAAGATTCCATATTCATAGATTTTTAATACGTATATTAGGGGGTTCGCCCCCTGGTCAATACCTTGCTCTTTAATCTAAAGTTCGAATTTTGTTCCCGTTCTTTAGAAATGAACCCTTAATCACAAAGGCCGTTAATTAGAATAAATTGCTCTTATGAAAGTACTAAAATATCTTTGGCTTAAAGAGTGAGGTATTGAATAGGGGGTGAACCAAATCATATACGTAATATTTTCTGTTCGTTTTAAGTTTAGATGTTGCTCCTTACTTTCAGTTGAAAAACTATTTTTTTTATTTAATTTCTGATCTTTTTCCTTAATAATGATGGGAAATCCGGCGCCCCCTTCATAGCAATTTCCCTTCCCCCATGAAAACTTTCTTCATGAAAAGATCCTCTCATATAACCCCCGACCCCCCCCCCCACCTACCAGAAAAAATCCCCCCTGAAAACGTCGGTATACTGCCCAAAAACCAATACTATGTGTTAACATTGGGTAAAGTTCATAACTTTCAGCCCTCCCCTTAGGGACTTCTGGGTATTAAGTCATCCTAAAAGACATAGTTATTATATTTTCGACCATGTTGAATAAAATGGCTATCTCAAAATTTTGATCGGGTGACTTTGGGAAAAAATGAGCGTGGGAGGGGGCCTAGTTGCCCTCCATTATTTTTTGGTCACTTAAAAAGGGCACTAGAACTTTTAATTTCCGTTCCAATGATCCCTCCCACGATATTCTAGGACCACTGGGTCGATACGATCACCCCTGGGAAAAAAAAACAAATAAACACGCATCCGTGATCTTTCTTCTGGCAAAAAAATGTAAAATTCCATATTCTTGTAGATTGGTGATTGAAACCTCTACAGTAGGGTTCTCTTATACGCTGAATATGATGGTGTGATTTTTATTAAGGTTCCATAACTTTTAGGGGGTCTTTCTACCTTTTTTCATAAATCAGCCAAATTTTCTCAGGCACGTAATTTTTGATGGATGTGACTAAACTTGATGAAACTTATATATTTGAAATCAGCATTAAAATGAGTTTGATGTATCTACTGGGATCAAAATTCCGTTTTTTAGAGTTTCGATTACCATTGAGCCGGGTCGTTCCTTACTTACAGTTCATTACCACGAACTGTTTGAAAGAAGAAAGAGGAAACCAATGTTCTTTTAGAAGTTAAAGCTACTTCAAGCAAGGAGTGTTTAAACTTTCTACCTAGTCCCACGGTTGCTCCTGAGACTGCTGCTAGTGCTGCACCAGCATCGCCTAAGAAGTCGGTGTTCAGTTAGATATCGCTTGACATTGGGTCATACATTGGGAATATTTCTGAACTTTGTGACCATAAAAAGTACGAACTTCTTACCAACCACTGGATACCAGAAAATGATTTTGTCTTTCCTACGTCGTCATGTTAAAAGAGGTAGAGAAGAAAAAAGGAAAGCAAGTCTAGCTCATTTCAGGAAACACCCTCGGTTGGTGTTTTCTGACGTCAAGCAGGGACTTTTCTGTAAATACTTTGCTACTTTTCGTCACCAAAAGTTAGGAGGAAACGTCTCTTTGAAAAAATTAGTGACAGAACCACTCTAAAGGTATGCAAAACTTACCGGAAAGGATGGAGATTTAGAGAGTCATTCATCTGCAACTTACCATAAACAGACAGTACTTGATGCTAAGTCTTTCATATCTGTTTTTGAAAACCCCAACCGTGAAGTTGTGAACTTGTTGTATGAAACAAGGAAAGCTCAAGTGTTAGATAACCGATCCAGGCTTGTCCCGATCATAAAAACATTACTTTTACATGGTAGACAAGATGTTCCGTTGAAGGGACACAGAGATGATGGTAGTCTACTTGAAGCAACTGACGATCCCGTGAAAAATGATTTCACAGCCCTTTTACGTCTCAGAATTGAGAGAGGTGATACTCAGCTGGAAGAACACTTGAAGGCATCAGGATCTAACGCTACATATATCAGCAGGGATGACGGCAAATGAGTTGATACAATGTTGCGCTGAAGAAATTTTAAGTACTATAAAAACAAGAATCCACAAAGCTAAATTTTACAGTGTGATATTTGACGAAACCACGGATGCGTCACATACCTCACAGCTTAGTCTTTCTCTGCGCTATGTTTATGACAACAGTATTGTAGAAGACTTTGTTGGATTTATGGACCTTCACGAAACGAACTATAAGGGTATAACCGAAGATGAACCAAGCATTACAGGTGAAATTTTAGAGAAGTCTGTGCTAAACCTAATGGAAGACACTGGATTAATTGTTGACAACTGTGTTGGCATTAGCTGTGATGGATGCAGTGTCAACATTTCTGAAATGCGAGGGGCAGTATCAGAGATCCAAAAAGTTGCTAAGAAAAGCAGCCTCTTTGGATGCAAAAATTATGCTCTGAACCTACCCATTTCAAAGTGCAATAAATGCCCATATGTCAGATGTTTTAGGTCATCATGTACAACGTTGCTGCAAAACTCGTTGGGTTGAACATCACGAAATCATATTGCGATTCAGAGAGGATATGCCTAAAATAGTTGAAGCCCTTAGAATTGTGTCTTCATGGCGTGACAGTTGTAGGCCTACATCGACAAAAGCAAATTTCCTGCTGTGCGCAATTTTAACATGCGACTTTATTGTCTCTGTTTACTGTTTGAGTTATATAAGTGGCACAAATCTTGCATTAAACAGATTACTCCAGACTGAAGCATTAGATTTGTTTTCAGCCATAGAAAAAATATCAGAAACTAAATCTTTTTGAAAAAAAGAGGGAGAAATGTGATGAAATTTTCCAGATTATATTTGAAAGTGCAGAGAAAGCTATGGAAGCTATGGATGTGACTGTTTGCATTCCCAGAATGGCGTAAAAACAAACTTATCGATCTAATTTCCCCACTGTCTCAAAAGAAGACCAAAATAATGTCCTCCTTTATTATAAAAGAGCTGTTTATATTCCAGCGCTAGATTAGATTATTTCTGACATGACCTACAGATTTTCTGATGAGTCAATGACATTGACTCATCCGAATTAAGTCTGATGAGTCGCATTCATCAAATGTGTTCCTGCCTCAAAATTTAGATTCCGTACCTGATCTTCAAACTTTGAAATCTAAGATTGAGCCAATATGTCGCAAATTCTCATCTTTTTTTTGGACAAAGCATTGAATCTTTAATGCTGAAAATATTAAATGAGATATTTGTATTGAAGAATGGCTCTAATTATGAAACGTTTAGATCTACAACACAGGTTATCCAGAGCTATATTCAACTGGACGAGGCATGTTACCCACTTCAAAAATCCTTCCTTAAAATTCTTCTTTCTCTTCCAATATCAAGTGCCACAGCAGAACGCAGTTTTTCGACATTAAGACGGCTAAAAAGCTGGATGTGGACCAGGACAGGATGTCAGAAGACCGACTGACAGGACTAGCCCTTCTTAACATTCATCGAAATATTGAGGTCGACATCGACCGCGTAATCAATAGATATTGCGGGAGCAGAAAGAGAAAAATAGACTTTGTCTTATAAAATTGTGAAATGTTCCCAAGTGCATTTAGTTATTATACATACAAGTGCATAAATTATTAAGACAATAAATTAATTAGTTTAAATTAGCAATTTAATTTTTATATTTGATTTTGAACGTAAATTTTTTCTTTATTCCTAGAATTAAGTTTCATAGATTTCACAAAATTGCTATCTTCGTTTAGTTTTGCCCATTTTCCATTGACTCATTCGGTTATGCCCCATAAACACTAGTTACAATGTAACATTATAGAAACTCATGCTCAGTGGCAGATCCAGGGGGGAGAGGGGGTGCCCCCCTAACCTAGTCTAAAGTAGTGTAATGTACTTATTTAACGCAAGTTTGCGTTAATTAAACTTGCTCCTAACGCAAGTTTATCGGATCAACCTCTTTTGTGGCCCCCCCCCCCACTAAAAAATCCTGAATCCGCCCCTGCCCCTTTCATATATGTAATACTTTCAGTTCGCTTTAGAGAGAACTTTAACGTAAAGAGCGAGATCTTGAGGTGGAGGTAACCCCTTTCATATATGTAATAATTTCAGTGCGTTTTAAGGTTTGATGCTGCTCCTTACTTTCAGTTGAAAAACTTGTTTTTTTTTTATTTAATTACTTGCAGATAGTATTTTTTAATGGGAAACATAAGTTTTTTAAAGAAAAGTGAAGAGCGTCATTCGACCAAAATGAGCAGAAATAAAGTCAAACAATCTTCAAAGTAAACACTATGGAGCATAGAAGAAAAAAAATAAAAAGATATAAAATATTCTTTATAGAAAAAAAACATGTCAATAAAAAATGAAAGGATACTAATATAAACACTTTTCCATAAAACAAGTTTTTTAAAGAACATTAAACAGCCTCGTTAAGCCAAAAATGAGTAGAAATAAATTCAAATAATTTTCCAAGCGTAAAACTACCACAAATCACCGTAAATAAATGAATTATACCCAAAACGAACAGAAATTACAATAAATAATCTATTCAAATAATAAAACTTAAATAAATTTTTCAAATTTTGAAAGCCTTATTTCCCACGGGGGGGGGGGGTATTCATCGGCGGTATTTTCAGCGGGGGTATTTTCCACGGGGGGGGTTATTTTCCGCGGGGGGGATATTTTTCGGGGGAGGTTATTTTCCGGGGGGTAATTGCCAGGGGGGTAAACGCGGGCCATCAAATCCAAGATATCTGCTGATTTTTATCTATTTACAATAATAATAATAATCTATTTGTACCCTCTATATGCAAAAATGCACACAAGAAGAGTAAAATGAAAAAAAGAAAAAAAGAATACAAGAGCTACATATAGACAACTATACTATTCACAACTATCACTAATATAGACAACTATCACTCAGCAAAACACGAAACAAAAAGGAAAAAAAAAACCAATTTCTCTCGTAATAAAAAACAAACCTTATTGACCTAATGTATATTTTAAATTCTATAACTCACACTACTCACACTTAAAAGATACATAATGTTAGATAACTCTAATTTGTTCCAATTACACCGTTCAAAGGCAGGATAACAACAGGGCTCTGAAAAAAAAACGAAACAAAATAAAAGAAACAAAAAGGAAACTTTTTAGCGGGGACGCACACACGTGTCAGCACAGATAAACAAACATAAGAATTAGATAAACAAAGAAACAGATAAACAGATAAACAGATAAAATTAGATAAACATAAGAAACAGATAAACAAACATAAGAATTAGAAAATTAGAATGACTCACATCAGTGAAATACAATTGATTGGAAAATCGATTACTGATTCGCATCTAACTCTGAATTTAGCTACTAGTGTATCCAATTTCTCGCAAATTTTGAAGACTCCATAACGTCTTGATATGTCCCTGTTATGGGTCCAAATCGGAATACGAAGAATATATTTACAAAATCTGAAAAATTGCGAACGAATTTGTTTTAGTTCAGAAGTGGTGAAAAACTTCCAAATTGGGACTAAAAAGAAACATGAGGAGCAAAAACGCGTTATAAAGACGACCGAGTGTTTTCTTATCGAATTGACCCTTCACCCTGAAGAGAAGTCCATAGGACTTTCTCAGCTTCTCCTTCAATGCTTTAATAATGAGTGATCGTGTTGCTCGAATTGATGTTCTGTATGGAAGCCCAAGATACTTGAGAGATGCGGAAGCAGAAATAGTAGAAGGGCCAGCCTGGATCTTAGAGTCAGGAGGCTGGCGACAACCAAAAACAAGCAATTCGTTTTTTTTTGGAGCAACTGATAATCCAATATCAAGAAAACCGTCAAAAAGGTTATTCACAGCGATATGTAGCGTTTGCACATCGTCTGACAGAAGGATAATATCATCCGCGTACGCAAGATGACTTGCATCGATACGCGGCTCAATGAGAAAAGGTGGTATTCTACGTGGGGCAGAACGGATTGCATTGTTGAAGATTACAGGACTTAAGACCGAGCCCTGTTTTACTCCAAATATTATTGGCTACTTTTAATTTTAGATCTATTTGAATTGACAATATTCTAGAAAAGGATACATAATTTGCCTTACTGTATTTCAGTGTTAAATAGTTCGAATCAGCCCATGACACAAATGAGAATTATTTCCATTTTTGTAAACAAAGAAAGATTTTCATATGCAGCAAAGAGAATTTTACCGTTTTCAAATAGTATTATGTTGGCGTCAGACAAATAATACTGTACCTGGCCAATAGAAATAAGAAAAAGTATGGGTCCCAGTACTGACCTTTGTTGCACTCCACAGGGTACAGAATAGTATTCAGATGTTAGGTATACATTATGAAGATCTCGAGCTTTACTGTTAAAATACAAATGAAATTATTTTCAAAGTACGTTATGTATATTTGTTGATTTGAGAATCTGAGGTAATTTGTCATTACCAATAGTATCAAATGCATTTTAGTGTCCGACAATAATGCTGCCGGTATTAGGCCTTTATCAAATGCATCGCTCACCCAATCAACCAACTTCAAAATGACAAGATCCGTTGAAAGCCTTTTCCGAATACCGAACTGCGTTTTTCAAAGTATATCCTAGTCCTGGAGGTGATTATATATTCTATTTTGAACCACTTTCTCCTAAATCTTGGAAAAAAAAGGCAGAATGGTTATGGGCCAGTCATTGCTTGGGTCATTTTGAACTTTCCTTTATGAAGGGGTGGTACACGTGCCACTTAAAGCCTTTCCGGGAAAGTTCCCTTTTCAAGGGACAAATTTATTACTTGCTTAGAACTTAGCTCCTCCTGAGCCATTGGTGGCGCATAGGGCGTCGACGAAGCCTCTCCGCTCACCCGGAAGCAATGCTGCAGCGGTGACATCTTCCCATTCAGGTTTTTTTTTTTTTTTTTTTGTTTTATTTTTTTTTTTTTTTTCATACCCCCATCCTCTCCTCTCGTTGACTTTCAAATTTTTTTTAACAATATCTCATAATTTATATAATGTCACCTACTCTTTTCTTAAAAAAAAAACTTCTTCAAAAAAAATCCATATATTAAAATTATATAAAATTGAGCATTCCAAAATATATCAGGTTATAAAAATAGAGGTATACTACATTTCAAATTTCATATACCTTTTAGGTTCATCCGATATCTCAGGCTGCCCTTCCCCCTTAGGGAACCCCTTCCATCGTGACCTTAAATTACACTTTTCAAATCCTTTTTCATCAACCTCTATTTACCCCGATATATAATTTACTTTTACCCCCTTCTCCCAAAATAACAATATAAAAAAAAAAAAAAAAGAGAGAAGGAAATGAAAAACTCTACCTTTACAAAAAAATACTAATAGGTAGAATGTCTCATTATCCCTTCACTTCATTTCCTTTACCTTTATTACTCATCTTACCTTTCCCCTTTGGCTGCTCAATTCTCTTTAAACTTTATCTTTATCCTACTTTTAAAACTTCTCAAATCCCTTTAAAACTTTAACTTTATCCTACTTTTAATAATTATTTCATTATCATTCTTTTATTCCTTTTTTAAATAACAACTATTCAATTTCTAATTAAAATTTCTTACAAAAACTTTTTTTTTCTCTCTTTCTTTTCCCATTCAGGTATTATCGAGGTCTCAGCCGTCATCAGATCTCGATCAAAAGTTTGCCGCAAAGTGTTCTTTGGACGACCTCGTTTTTCTTCTGCCGCCTGGTTTCCAGTCGTACGCTGTCCGAGGAAGGCGGCCTTCTTTCATGCGGAGTACATGGCCTAAATATGACCACCTCTTCTTCCTCAGAACAGCAGTAATGAGAGGCTGTCCCGTTCTATTCCAGATTTCAACCTTACTGATTCTCTGTTGCTAACTTGTGTTTCAAATTCTCCTCAGGAACATAATTTCAAATTCAAAAATTCTCTTTTCGAGCTACTGATTCATTCTCCAGTACTCACTAGCTTAGAGGAGTATGGAGAGCACATTGCTACTCAAGAGACGTAGCTTCAGTCGCAAGGAATATTTGCTGCTTCTCCAAATGGGCTTAAGTCTATTGAAAGCTCCAGTTGACTGGCCGATTCTGCGTTTAATTTCGGTCTTTATTTCACCGTCATAATCGATCCAGCTACCCAGGTATTTGAAGTCCTTCACCTGTTCTAGACTTTTATTCTTGTGATGCAGAATAAGCGGTTAGCTTGTGATGGACATTCTCTTCCATTTGTCAGCGTTTATGCTTAGCCCGACGTTTTCTGCATTTTCTGTAGTTGCATCAAGTAGCTGCTGCAACCTCTGTTTAGAATCATCTAGCAAGACTACTTCATCCCCAAAATCTAAATCACAAAGTTGCTTGCTGCTTACTTTTACGCCATATCCAAAGTTTCGTCTTAATATGTAATCCATTATAATTACAAAAGGAAATGGGGAAAGTACGCATCCCTGACGCACACCAGACATTATCTTGAAAAATCTGGTTGTGCCATTCTCGGTCTTAACGCAGTACTCGGTTTCTTCTTACAGGGATAGTATCATGCTCACTAGTTTTTCTGGCACCCCGTTATACTTAAGGACTCTTCACAAGCATTCTTGGTCAACTGAGTCAAATGCCTTTTCAAAGTCAATAAATAGTAGATATACCTTGTTGTTCCACTCTTTTGATTCCTCGACAAGCGTCCTCAGTACAAATATCAAGTCAGAGCACAATATGCCGGTTCTAAAAACATGCTGCTCTTTTCGCAGATGTGTATCTAGTGCATCTCGTATCCGGTACAATATAATGGAAGCCAATAATTTGCACGCTACTGGCAGAAGGTTGATGCCTCTCCAATTATCGCACACCATTGTGTCTACCTTTTTGAAAATCTTTACCAATATTCCCTGGGTCCATTCACGTGGAACCTTCCCTATATTCCATATATTGGTGAAAAGGGCGATCCACACAGAGAGGCGTGTTCTTATTTAATACTTTGGCCGGGATTTCTTCTATTTCTGCTGGGATTCCGTCTATGCCAGGAGCTCGTCCGTTTATCAGCTTTTTTGCTGCATACATGACCTCGGCAGAGTTTGGCGGGTCTATATTTATGTCAAGTTGTAAAAAGGGGGTATCAGGTACATTTTCTCGGTCACTGGGTCTTGGTCTATTTAATAATTTCTCGAAGTGGTCAGCCCACCTTTCGTCAATTTTACCAGGATATGATAAAATTACTCCATTCATGTCTTTTACCAGGGTGATTCTGCTGCTCTGTTTCCCGAACATCTCATTACTCATACCGGTAAACAGTTTTAGAATCACCCCTTTTAGCCGATTCCTCTGCTAGCACAGCTTTAATTTCGAGGAAAAGTCTTTTATCCTTCCTAACACTCTTTTTAATTTCTTTGTCCGTCTCCTTGTAGAGAAGCTGTGAAGCTGACATTGCACGCCGTGGGGCAGCAGTCAGTAAAGTTGGCTTAAGTCCCTTACACTCATCAATCAACTTCCAGGTGCTTTCGGAGATCCACCTTCCTTTGGTTTCCTTCTGAACCCCAGCTTTTCTTCAGCGACTGTAGTATATACAAATTTATTAAATAAGCTAAAATAGGGATGGTAATTTTTTAGTTACTATTTTTAACGACACTTCATGAATTCCACAAGATTGTGATTTCATTTTCATAATTATTTTATTTATTTCATTTTCATCACATTCCGTAAACAGGAATTCAGAAGTTACATTTCGAGCAGGGAGTTTGGGGATAGGGGGGATGGCTTAATGATCTTTTTGCAGCTTCATTGCACAGTTTTGAACCTTCCTCTGAAAATTGCTTTCGCTAGGTTTGATATAGCTAGGAAAACGAATTTCACAACCTACTGGTTACGAAATACAACGCTAACAGGAGACACATTAGAACTGTTTTGGAAACTACGTCTTCTGCAACAGCAGAGTTGAGCCCCGAAGGAGGAACCGTGCTCAAGTTATCACGAAACTTTTGTTCAATTTCATTGCGCAAATCACTTCGGAGATGTTCTAGTTCTTTTTGTGTGCTATTCACGACAGAGGTAAGAGAAACCCGATCCAAGTTTAACTTTTTAAAGTAAATATCTGGAAAAGTAGCAACTTCACTGAATACATTGCTACTCCTTTTGTTTTTTCTTAACAGCTTCGCCGACGTTTTCTTGGTATAATTCGAGCTGAGATTGTTGAACCGTTAAAGCTTCGTGCGTGCCATAACAGAAAACAACGAAGTGTATTCCGCTCTTCCTTTGAACTATGTCCACGATTTGTATGGGCAATGTCAGATAACCTTTGAATTTTGCTAATGTCAGTCCTCTAATTTCAAGTCCTCCGGGCATCTTAAGAAATTGGAAAAATGTTATCTTGTTGCTACCTTTCTTATTTATAGACATGTCAGCATTCGTCTGTTTCTGAATAAATTCAGCTACACGCCAATCTATAATCCTTGCAAACGAAAACTGGTTTCCTAGGAACCTTAGATGCACTCTTTTTGAATAACAAATCGCTACTGAATCTTACAATTACAAAGTAATTCCATTTCATAAACTGGGTTAGAGATGCCTTCAAATAAAAGATTCATCTCAATCCTCCTTTTTTTCTAAAATAAATGAAAAAGTGATTGAATATAAAACAACTGATTACCTTTTAAAGCAATAAATTTCATGAAAATACTCAGTTTGGATTTAGAAAAAAGTGTCAACTGAAATGGCCACTGTTAAACTTGTTGATAGGTAAACACAGCGTTCGAGGTTGGTCTGATTCTAGCTGCTTTATTCGTAGATTGAAAGAAGAGTTTCGATACAATTTACCATAGACAGTTATAATTTACGCTTAAAAAATTGGTGTAACTGGAAACCGTTTGACATAATTTGAATTTTATTTGATTATGACAAGTGGGTCTTTAACTTCTGTTGCTAAGAGGATATCATGCGGAATACCAAAGGGCTCCATACCATGTCCTCTTTTACTTTTAACACTTATTGATCAAATTAAATATTGCTTGCTCGCTGATATGGTCGAATTTTCAGATAATACACTGATACTTGTGGCTGTGCCATAGACTTAAAGAGCTTCATTTATAAAAGTAAAGAGGCATTAAAGAAAAGAATACGAAGGAGCCAAGTACTTAGGCTTGTGAAGAACACTACCAATATATAATGTATCCCTAACATAAAACACTATAGCGATATTTAAAGACGTAGCATGTATTCATAAGAAACATAACTCCAGGTTGCTTGAGGGGTAGCCAACAAAAAACTATGAAAGGTAAATAAAGGGCAAATAGAACAATTAAAGGGGTAGCCTAAAGTCTTGAGGGGCAGCCAACAACAAACTATGAAAGGCAAATAAAGTGCAAATAAAACAAAAACAAAACAAAAAGGTTAAATAAGGGCAAAAGGTTGCTTGAGGGGTAGCCAACAACAAAGTATCAAAGGCAAATAAAACATAAATCATAGCATCCCAGTCAGTTGTTTCTTAGCAGAGAAAGATTAGATTTTCGAAAACAGCACTCCCACTCTCAGCTGATCAGTTAACCTACTTTTTGGTGAAATGAAAAAGGCATTGCATGATTATATTAAAGGGGCAGATTTCAGCCTCTTTATTTTAAATTACATTTTATTTTCTTGAATTTATGTTATTGTAGCTAATTTAGATTTAGTAGTAAATAAAAATGAAATAGAGAGAGTAAAGATGAAGAAATATTTGGGCCTTTCGGTGGTTGAAAATCATGGAAACACATTCCAATGTTGTAGCAATTACCAATAAGTCAAGGAGGGCTTCGCTAAGTGAAGAATCTTGTTGCTTAGTTTTTAGTTTTGTTTTAGTTTTAAAACGAAGATGAAATATAACAAAATAAGCACTTCCTGGGATAAAGGGCTTAGTCATAAATTAGGGTGTTTTCAATAGCTTTCTTTTCCCTTTTTCCTTAGAAAACGCATTGCCACCAGATTAACGTTTTCCACTAGATCAAAGCTTGTTCGTCAATCATTGAATTATTTGTACAATGGAAAGAGGGATAGAAAGCGGACAAAAAATCAGCCACACACAGAAAAATATGCACGTGGGAAACGAAACGCAGTTAAGTGTGGGTAGAAAAAAAACTGTGTTTCAAATGTTTTTTAACAATTTAATAAGGAAACAATAGCCACAGCCCAGGATCCTAAAAAGAATCTCTTTAGGGTATCTACTAACTGACATTAATTCCATTGAGCTCGAAAAAAATATAAGAGAAAAACCAGAACAGTATATTTAGAGTTCATTCAAAAACAAATTTCGTGACATTTTGTAGAAATGGAGTTTCATGTGTTTTAGATAATAAAATTATTTTTAACGGTGAATTTTTAAAGCATGTAAATAGTGTTAAATATTTGGGCTTTAGTCTTGATTTTCATTTAAGTTGGAAATCCCATTGTGATCTAGTGGCAGTTAAGATTTCAAGAGGGTTGGGTGTGATAAGAAGACTGAAAAATCAACTACCGTCAAATGTTTTACTTTTAATTTATCATTCTATTGTTAGCCCTTATTTATCATATGGTTGCATGCTATGGACTAGTAGTTTTATTTAATGTTTTAGAAAGGTCCAAATTTTACAGAATAAAATAGTTCGTATTTTAGGTAATTATATTCAGTTTGAAAATAGCACATTGAATTGCTTTACAAGTTTGAAAATTTTAAATATTTATCAGTTACGGGATTACCAGTTAGCAATTTTTATTTATCAATGTTTGAATAAGTGTTCACCAAAGGTATTTTGGGAAATTTTTAAAGCTAACTCATCTTATCACTGTTATGAGACTAGAAATGCGAATGACCTTGCATCGGAGCTCCGGAATACTCAACGTGCTGCGTTTAGGCCTCGTTTTGCGGGACCGGGGGTGTGGAATTCCCTCCCGGATGCTATTAGACAAGTTGATAATGTAAGCCAGCTCAAGAGTAGATTGAAGCGTTACCTTTTGGGTTATAATCTGAATGATTAGATTTTTGAATTTGATTAATGTTTGGTTTGAAAACTGTTTGGACAGATAATGGTCGCATTTTCGCGAAATTACCCAGCCAAAGCGCACGGAGTCGGCTCTATAGCCTAGCTGATACTTCTTGATTTTGTCATAGTTGATTTAGTTAGATATATCTCTTTTTTTTTTTTTTTTTTCTTTTTTTTTGAGTGTATGTTTTAAGGATGATATGTGATATTTCTCACTTGCGATTTCTAGAGTGTAATCCTTTTAGAGTAGGAGATGTTCTTTATGTTGATTAAGTTCAAGTGCTGATTTTTCCCCGCAAAGAGATAGTTTTTATGTGGACGTAGAGCTTTATAATAATGGATTTGCAGCCATCGTAAACAAACCTTCGGGTTTTTGTAGATGGCTGCTGTAAATTTGTTTGTATTTTTTTATGCTAAATAAATTAATTTGAATTTAATTTGAATTTGAAGAGTGGAAAGTCTTTTGAGTTCACTTAAATGTTATGTTGTGTATGAGCATGTATGCATGAGGCTCTAGGCGATGCCTCTTCCCCTCCTTGAAGCGTTTACGTGTTTTATTTTATAAAATATAATTTAAGTTTTATCTTGATTATTTTCTATTTTAGGAAGTTTGTCTCTTCCTTCTTCTCAAAATGCCAACCAAAGCTTTGCGCCCAAACCAAAGTGATTATGCATGTGCGTCTGAGCGGTGTTTGCATGTTTTCCATGTCTGACTCTGTGTGATTGTAGGTGTTTTTTTTCTCTCTCTCTCTTTCAATATGCATGTGTGTCTTAGCGGGTGTTTGCATGTTTCCGTATTGGACTCTGTGTGGTTGTAGGTGTTTTTATCTCTCTCTCTCTCTCTTTCTCTCTCTCTCTCTCTCTCGCTTTGTCTCACTCACTATCTCTGTCTGTCTGTCTCTCTCACGCTCTCTCTCTGTCTCAGGCTCTGTCTCTCTATGTCTCTCTGTGTGTCTCTCTGTGTCTCTGTATCGCTCTATCTCTCTTTCTCTCTCTCTCACTATGATTTTGTGTCTAAGTGGATGTTTGCATGCTTTCGGTGTCTGACTCTATGTGATTGTAGGTGTTTTTGTCTCTCTTTCTCCCTATGCCTGTGTGTCTGAGCGGGTGTTTGCATGTTTCACATCAGATTTATTAAAAATACTTTATCATTTAATTTCTCTCAGAGTTTGGTAACAGCTCTGTTAGCCTATTTCAGTTTCTAATATATCTCCTGTGAGCCTGCTAGTAATATCTATGTTTCTGAAAATTACTTTTCTTACATCTCCGAAGTTTGAATAAACATTCTAAAAATTTCGATTGAATAAATGGAAACATACCCTATAAATAAGTAATTCAGAATATATTTTTATTGAAATAACGACATGTAGAATATTAAAATAAAAATATGTTACATATATTATTATACATTATCAATAGCATTCAACAACTTTGGATGTTTTGAATCTGTCTCTCTTGATAGTGTATGTATTCTCTTCTCTTAGTTCGTAAACAGTAGAATAATCATTAATCCATTTTGAGTCATTTACAATTTTTACTGCGATGTCAGCTATAGGTTTAATATGCGTTTCGTCTTTGGTATTAGTGGTCTTATTTACTATATCTGTTGGTATATGATCAATGGTAGTATTAATGTCCACATGCACTTTATATTCCATAAATTCATCTTTATATTCATTAGTGATATTGTCTGCCAATGCCCTTTTATTTTGCCAACGATTTCAGTGTCTATTATCACACGGTTTTTACACAGGTAACAGTTCTTGCACGTAGACAAGATATGGTTTATGATATTAGTGCAGCAGTAGGCCTTTCCATTTCCCTTTGCTTTCATTTGAATACTAATGCCGGAAAAATGACGATAGGATCTATCAACGGGTAACGTGTTACCAGAACCGGTAGCTAGAAGTTCTCCTCTTCATCAAATATTATATTTATGCTGGTATTCTCTTTGAGTGATATAATCTCTGGATATCTCACTCTCGCATATTCACCACCAGTAATGATAAATGATTTCGGTAGTCCAAAGTAATTTAATCTCTCACTGTCATGATAACGCACGCATGAATTTCCAATGAGATTCCGACTAGTACTTGCTTCTTAGTTTAAATATTTGTCTTCGTCAGCATTCAATGCAACGATGACTTTATCGTGTGCACATACTTTTTTCGAATATTTCATCTTCACTTTTTTTAGATACGATGCGTGTTTATCCTTCCAATGTACAAGAAATACGGATTGAAAATCCACAATAAACTTTTTAGTTCCAATGAGCAGCCATAGAGTAACACTGGTACAATCGCATAAAAAAAAATAAAAGTTGAATAATTTCTAAGTAAAAAAAAATTCAATCCTAAAACAAAAAGAAAAGTGTTACTACAAACATTATTTTTCTAATAGTCAAAATCGCGACTAACGTATATATATCATTCTCATTCCGTATTTCCAAAATATTGAATGGATTTTTTTTGTTCTAAGTATATTTCATGTCATTTTAAGACATAATAAAGTTGAAAAATTTCTATGTTAAAAAAAGTTCAAAAAATGTTCAAAAAATTTAAAAAATAAGTACAAAAAAGGGGGGTATAAGTTGGGGGGAGGCTTGGGGCCCTCGGAGGTTGGGTCATTGATGATTAAGGGCTGTCGTGCCATTGCCTAAAAAGTATACGACTATTTGTATTTGAATTTGTAGTAGTTCCAATAGTATACTGTATGTATCCAATACTGTATACATACTATGGGCGTCGTAAAAACCATAACCCCATCACTACTTGATTCTAAGGGTTGTCTTGGATTTCTAAGGATTGTTCTGGATTTCTAGTTTTGTTCTCGGTGCCTTTTAATATAATGCATTTAAAATCCCACTTTATATTCACTTAAAATAGGATTCCTATAAAAAAGTAAATCGATTTCATCCAATCCAAATAAAAAGTTTATTCCTGTAACTCTCAATGGATTCCCCTTGTCAGTCATATTCATACATGTATTTAAAAATGATATGCCGCCTGGTACAGAAAAAGAAAAACTAGTTTTTCTACTTTTAAAACTGGTTATGCATGTTTCCGCTTTCCTGTCCTATAGTTCGCAAATATAGGTGTATAATCAGGAACAATGGCTTGTTCTAGTGCCTCAGGGGTCTTACCTCTGTATTTTATAGCCATTCAAATGGCCTGAAGGATGAATAAATTATGTCCGGCCTGGATCTTTAGGTCTTATACTACTAATTTGGCCCATGTCACTAAAAGAATTTGCGCACAGAAACAAATAGAAGCCTACTTTTGCCCTTGTTTGCTTAAACCTTTCAAGCAACCGTTTTCTGTGGATGCGGTTTTTTAAGTGGCCTAATTGAACCTTAATTGAGTCAGCACCTGAAGACTGATCCGGTAGTGGCCGATCTGGCGCATTTGTGCCATTTTGCTTTTTTTATGGCGTTTCCGCATTTTTTTTGAATCGGTGCATTTTTTTTAGGGATAAACCATTCATTTGACGTATTTTCACTAGAAAAATGGCACTTTTGGGGCATTTTCACTTTTATGGTGGTGCAACTTTAAATAAACATCTGACAACACTGGTTGGTCCTAGTCTCAAAGATACTAGATACTGGCTGTTATTTACAGCCAATTCTGTCCAAAAAGTGTTATTTATAGAACCTTATACCAGGAAAATCACATGTAAATAAATGTGAATTTTAATTGAGTCGTCATAGAATACTTTATTTGTCCTAGAATACTTATCCTTTACTATTGCAGAATACTTATCCTTTACTACCTTTACTATTGCAAGTGGATAAATACCCGCTTGAGCGCTGTTTCCCCTTCTTTTTTAAAAAACAGATATTTCTCAAAAATTAAATTTTGTACTTTATACGGCACCAAAAACTGACTTCGGATAAATTCGGAAGATATATAATTTGGTTTGGACGTACAATTCTCTAATCAGTACCCAAATTACTCCTGCTGTGGCAACTTTTACCACAGCAACCAATAATTAGAACCCAAGTCTTAAATTGGTCTCAATCAGTCACCCTTATCGCTATCATAAATAATTTCTTAGACCACACTGCTTTTCCATTTACAAAAAATTAAACAAGAAAAACGGGTTTTAATTTCTATAAAGCAGTCAATACAAAACACTTAATTAAACAAAAATACTCCGAATATTTCAGCCCCACATCCGGGAGCCTTTCTCAAAGGAAAAAAAAACAAAAAAATTTCTTACATCAACATAAAAAACATACTAAACTAACAAAAGAAAAAATATAAATAATAGGAAAAGAAAACTTACATATTAAATAAACAATTCCATTCACTGGCGTATAAACAAAATCAAATGCTTATATTGATTGGAACACGCCTTCTCACAGAATATAAATGGAAATCTATCAAAAAATGAAAATATATTTATACTTAAACTAAAACAAAAAAAGGTCAGCTAACCCCCGGCCCATAACCCCTAAATATATCTCACAGGTTCATCACCCAATGTTTGAATTATAAATTGAACAGATTCATTTGCTTGCAAGCTTAGCTGCAGTTCGTTTACCTTTCCCAGCATTTAACCCAGTCTGACCTTTGTCCGCAAGGTCATCATTCGTATCCGAACTATTATCAAAAATAGTACTTTTTGAAAATTTTACCAGCTTTTTAAATAAACTATTATAAATCGAATTTATCCTAAAATCCCCTTCATATCTATTGATACTAATACCCCCATATATTATCTTTTTTATTTCTATAATTTCCCTGAAGCTTTGTAAAAGTCCTACAGACGTATCTACTATTTTTGTTTGATCAAATAAAATACTATGATGAGGAAAATTATAAAGATGTTCTGCAACAGCTGACTCAAACGTTTCTGATGTTTTGTTTTGTTTTAGAGCGCAATCTATTGCATTCTTGTGTTGCTGTAGCCTAATTTTCTAAAATCTGTTGTGTTCTTCCCATATAAAATTTACCACAAGAGCATGAAATTTTGTATACTCTCTTTTGCAAATTTCTCGGTACCTTGTCTTTACCTTTATTTAATAGCGAGCTTGTATTTTGTCCTGATTTAAATGCTCTATTTATATTATGTTTTTTTAATTCTCTTCTTAATTTTTGTGATAATATTGGGATAAAAGGCAAAGTTATGTAATTTGTTTCTTGATTTGACCCATCTTCTTCTAATATTTTTGGTTCCGTCAACTTTTTTTTTCCTTTTTTCAATTATTTGAGAAAACATATTTTCCGGATAGCCATTACCTACTAGAATATCCTTAATAAGAATTAGTTCATTGCTTATGTATTCTGGTGATGCTAATTTTAAGACCCTATCAACTATAGAAATAACCACACCCCTTTTTACCTGGATCGGATGATTTGATGTGAAAGACAAGTAACGGTTGTTATTAGTCGGTTTACTGTAAATTGAAAACGCTAGTTCGTTATTATTTCTATGGATCAAAATATCTAGAAACGGTAAACTTATTCTCTGTTTCCTTTTCAATTGTAAAAATTAATTCTCCTCCCAGATTATTTAGATGTTCCAAAAAACCTTCAATTTGTGATTCCCCTACAGCAACACAAGAATGCGATAGATTGCGCTCTAAAACAAAACAAAACACCAGAAACGTTTGAGTCAGCTGTTACAGAACATCTTTATAATTTTCCTCATCACAGTATTTTATTTGATCAAACAAAAATAGTATATACGTCTGTAAGACTTTTACAAAGCTTCAAGGATATTATGGAAGTAAAAAAGATAATATATGGGGGTATTAGTATCAAAAGAGATGAAGGGGATTTTAGGATCAATTCGATTTATAATAGTTTAATTAAAAAGCAGGTAAAATTTTCAACCAGTACTATTTTTGATAATAGTTCGGATACGAATGATGACCTTGCGGACAAAGGTCAGACTGGGTTAAATGCTGGGAAAGGTAAACGAACTGCAGCTAAGCTTGCAAGCAAACGAATCTGTTCAATTTATAATTCAAACATTGGGTGATGAATCTGTGAGATCTATTTAGGGGTTATGGGCCGGAGGTTAGCTGAACTTTTTTGTTTTTGTTTAAGTATAAATATATTTTCATTTTTTGATATATTTCCATTTATATTCTGTGAGAAGGCGTGTTCCAATCAATATAAGCATTCAATTTTGTTTATACGCCAGTTAATGGAATTGTTTATTTAATATGTGAGTTTTCTTTTCCTATTTATTTATATTTTTTCTTTTTTTTTATTTAGTATGTTTTTTATGTTGATATAAGATTTTTTTTTGTTTTTTTTTCCGTTGAGAAATTCTCCCGGATGTGGGGCCGAAATATTCGGAGTATTTTTGTTTAATTAAGTGTTTTGTATTCACTGCTTTATAGAAATTAAAACCCGTTTTTTTGTTTAATTTTTCTTATCGCTATCTAAATTCACAAAGTGTAAAGATTTTGAAACAGAGGTGTTTATTCTTCAAAGTTCAGGAAAGGTCTGACCATTTCATACGAAAACATTCATTCAAGACAAAACTAGCTCATATCTTGCCTCTCCGCCAAAACACGTAATTAGCCTTTTTCAAGTCACACACTTACGAACTACAACACGAGAAAATAAATATCACGATGTGAAAATAACAAGAAGAAAAGAAAAATGTAAACCATCACATCCCTTCCCCCTTAAGCACGGTTTCATGAGTTCTTCCTTCGAGGCCTCACTCATGACGAGAAAAGAGGAAGGGCCACCTTGAGCACTATTTGCAAGAGAGGTGTCACTTTGACTTAACTCTAGGACACAAGTGTGACTGTACACCGACCCCGTCTCAGCCGGACTGCCTGAATATGGTTACAATTTTTTCTGTAATTTTTGATATCAAACAGTTCGTGGTAACGAACTGTAAGTAAGGAGCGACCCGGCTCAATGGTAACCGAAACTCTAAAAAACGGAATTTTGATACCAATAGATGCATTAAAAGAATCAGATTTTAATTCTAATTTCAAATATGTATGTTTCATCAAGTTTAATTTTACTTATCAAAAGTTACGGGCCTCAGAAAATTTGGCTGATTTTCGTAAAAAGGGGGAAGACTCCCTAAAAGTTAAAGAACCTTAATGAAAATCACACCATCATATTCCGCGTATCAGAGAACCCTACTGTAGAGGTTTCAAGCTCCTATATACAAAAATGTGGAATTTAGCATTTTTTGCCAGAAGCAAGATCATGGGTGCGTGTTAATTTTTTTTTCCCAGGGGTAATTGAATTGACCCAGGGGTCCTAGAATATCTTAAAAGGGCCCATTCGAAAAGAAATTAAAACTTATAGTGCCCTTTTAAAGTGAACAAAAAATGGAGGGTAACTAGGCCCCCTCCCACGCTAATTTTTCCCAAAGTCACCTGATCTAAATTTTGAGATAGCCCTTTTGTTCAGCATGTTCGAAAATATTATAAGTATATCTTTTAGGATGACTTAATCCCCCGAAGCTCCCGGGAGGAGGGCTGAAAGTTATGAACTTTACCCAATGTTAACATGAAGTATTGGTTATTGGGAAGTATACAGTACAGACGTTTTCAGGGGAGATTTTTCCTGTTAGTGAGGGGGGGGGGTTGGGCAGGGACGTACGCAGGGAGGAGGGCTTCCGGGCCCGACCCCCCCCGAAATCTCATGATTTTTTTCATTTTCCCATAATTTTCTGATTTTTCTCACAGAAGTAGAGATGCCTCATGAGGTCCCACGATTCACCCCTGCTGCCACCTACATTTTTTTACATAGTTTAATGGGGACAGTGTCAATGACCACTTTCTCCAAGGTCTCTTTCTCCAGGTGTGTTTTTGGCCAAGTATCCGCTATGGGAGAATGTTATGATCTAGGAAAGAGTATTTGTTGTTTTTGGCCAAGTGCCTGGGAAAAATGTTATGATCCAGAAAGAGTATTTGTTGTTGTTGTTGTTTTGGGCAAGCTCCCAGCGAATGTCAAGAGAGAACATGTGGTTAATCAAAGTGGGACACCTGTGCTGACAGTCATTAATCAAATTGTTTCCGGGCAAAGTTTAATAGTGTCTGACAGATGACGTCAAGTTAATTAATGTCTTTGGAGTTCGACCAGAATTGTTTCCAAGGCAAAGTTTAGATCACACATGACAGATGATGTCATGATTGATTGATTTGACATGAAAGGGGAATTGATTTGTTGTTTCTAAGGGGAATTATTGATTCACGAAAGGGGAATTAATTTGTTGTTTCTAAAGAGAATCGTTTCTGAGCGAATGTTTTGATCTTAGCGATGAAGTGGTTAGCGCGCGAAAAGGTTTCTTTGTAATTTCAAATGTGAAAGCACAGGGATGCCAAAAACAAAAGGAACTCGCTGAAATTACGTTTAGGGATTATTTTGGTGAAACCGTTTTAGCCATTATAGGGAATTATTTCGGCGAAACAGTTAGAGACATTTTAAAACGTGATTTAAAAGATGATTTTAGAAGAGAATTTGAGGGTAAAACTCTGTGGTCGTTATAATACACAAGTTGTATTTTAACAGTTTCGTGAGGTCCTCTACCCCAACCCCAAAGGCTCCTCATACCCCACCCCAACCCCGAAGGAAGCCACCCAGTCCCCAAAGGTCCACCGGGCTCCCAAAAGACCACCAGGCTCCCAAAGGGCCCCCCGGACCCCCAAAGGCCCTCCCCCGGTCCCCAAAGGTCCACCCGGCTCCCAAAGGACCAATCGGCCCTCAAGTGCCCCCCAGACCCCCAAAGGCCCTTCCCGGGCCCCCAAAGGCTCTCCCCCAGTCCCCAAGGGTCCACAGGGCTTCCAAAGGACCCCCGGCGCCCCAAAGGCCCCTGAGCCCCCATTTTTTAATACTTTTTTAGGGCTTTATTATATCTTTTCAGAACAAGTTATTTTCTTAATGTCCATTTTAAACCCATTTTACAAGTTGAAGTACCCATCCTTTTCACCCACAACTTTACTATACTGATTTTTGAATGCTCCAACACCAAGCAATACTTTTCAAAGGGCATTTCAGAACAAGTTCTTTTCTTAATATCCTTCCTAAACCCATTTTACAAATTGAAGTACCGATCCTTTACACCCACAACTTTACTTTACAGCTTTCTGAATGCCCCAACACCAAGCAATACTTTTCAAAAGGCATTTCAGAACAAGTTATTTTAATAATGTCAATCCTAAACCCATTTTACAAGTTGAAGTTCCCATCCTTTTCACCCACAAGTTTACTTTACAGCTTTTTGAATGCCCAACACAAAACATTACTTTTCAAAGGGCATTTTAGAACAATGTCCTTTTTTAGTGTCTTTTCTAAGCACATTTTGCAAATTGAAGCACCAATTCCCTTCACCCACAACTTAGTTAAATGTTTGAGTTTGAAGTTTTACCTTGGAGAATTAGCTTAAAGTTTTAGTTTGTTTTAGTTTTAGATAAAAGTTTAGAGGTTTTTTTTTTAGCTTAGACTCTTAGCTTAGAGTTTTTGTTAGAGTTCTAGTTTAGTTTAGTTTTTGTTATGATTTTAGAGTTTTTATCTTAGAGTCGTAGCTTAGAGTGTTATTAAGAATTATAGTTTAGTTTAGTTTAGTTACAGTTCAGAATTTATAGTTTTATATTATAGTCATTACTTATAATTTTACTTAAAGTTGTAGTTTGGTTAAGTTTTAGTTAAGAGTTTCGAGTTTTAGCTTAAAATCTTAGCTTAGAGTTTCTGTTAGAGTTGAAGTTTAGTTTAATTTTAGTTAAGAATTAGTTGTTTTACCTTTTATTTTCAGTTAGAGTTCTAGTTTAGTTTAGTTTTAGCTAATATTTTAGAGTTTTTAGATTAGATTCTTAGATTGAAGTTTTAGGTTGGTTTATTTTTATTTAAAATTTTAGTTTTTTTTTGCTTCTAGTCTTAGATTATAGTTTTTGTTACAGTTCTAGTTTGGTTTAGTTTTAGTTCATTATATATAGTTTGTATATTATAGTCGTAGATTATAATTTTATTAAGATTTCTAGTTTAGTTTAGTTACGGTTCAGAATTAATAGTTTTAGCTTAGAGTCATAACTTAGAATTTTACTTAATGTTGTAGTTTGGTTAAGATTTAGTTAAGAGTTTCGAGTTTTAGCTTAGAGTCTTATCTCAGAGTTTTTGTTAGAGTTCTAGTTTAGTTTAGTTTTAGTTAAGAGTTTAGAGTTTTACCTTAGAGTCTTAGCTTAGAGTTTTATTTATAGTTTAATTTTAGTTCAGTTACATTTAATAGTTTATAGTTTTATATTAGATTCATAACTTAGAGTTTTACTTAAATTTTTAGTTTGGCTAAGTTTTAGTTAAGAGTTTCGAGTTTTAGCTTAGAGTCTTAGCTTAGAGTTTTTTGTTAGAGTTCTAGTTTAGTTTAATTTTAGCTAAGAGTTTGATGTTTTACCTTTGAGTTTCAGTTAGAGTTCTAGTTTAGTTTAGTTTTAGTTAAGAGTTTGGTGTTTTACCTTAGAGTATTAGCTTAGAGTTCTAGTTTAGTTTAGTTTTACTTAAGAGTTTAGAGTTTTAGCTTAGATTCTCAGCTTAGAGTTTTTTTTAGAGTTCTTGTTTATTTTAGTTTTAGTTAAGAGTTTAGTGTTTTTATCTTAGAGTCTTAGCTTAGAGTTTATGTTGAAGTTCTAGTATAGTTTAGTTTTAGTTTAGATTTTTAGCTTAGAGTCTTAGCTTAGAGTTTTTGTTAGAGTTGAAGTTTAGTTTAGTTTTAGTTAAGAGTTTAGAGGTTTTTTTTGTTAGAGTTCTAGTTTAGTTTAATTTTAGTTAAGAGTTTGATTTTTTACCTTTGAGTTTCAGTTAGAGTTCTAGTTTAGTTTAGTTTTAGTTACAGTTCAGAATTTGTAGTTTTAGCTTATAGTAATATCTTAGAGTTTTACTTAAAGTTATAGTTTGGTTAAGTTTTAGTGAAGAGTTTAGAGTTTTTAGCTTAGAGTTTTTGTTGATTTTCTAGTTTAGTTTAGTTTTAGTTAATAGTTTAGAATTTTAGCGTAGAGTCTTAGCTTAGAGTTTTTGTTAGAGTTGAAGTTTTGTTTAATTTTAGTTAAGAATTTGATGTTTTACCATTTAGTTTCAGTTATAGTCTAGTCTAGTTTACTTTTAGTTTAGAGTTTAGAGTTTTTTATCTTATAGTCTTAGATTAGAGTTTTATTTAGAGTTATAGTTTAGTTTAGTTTTAGTTAAGAGTTTGGACTTTTAGCTTAGAGTCTTATCTTAGAGTTTTTGTTAGAGTTCTAGTTTATTTTAGTTTTGAGTTCTAGTTTAGTTTACATATAGTTAGGAGTTTGGATTTTTACGTTATAGTCCTATCATAGAGTTTTATTTTAGTTTAGTTTTAGTTAAGAATTTAAAGTTTTTTAGCTTTGAGTCTTATAGTAGATTTTTTATTAGAGTTATAGTTTAGTTTAGTTAAGAATTTTATGTTTTAACTTATAGTCTTAGTTTAGAGTTTTAGTTAAAGTTATAGTTTAGTTTAGTTTTAGTTAAGATTTTAGATTGTTTTATCATAGAGTCTTAGCTTAGAGTTTTTTTTAGAGTTGTAGTTTATTTTAGTTTTAGTTAAGAGTTTAGAGTTTTTAGATTAGAGTCTTAGCTTAGAGTTTTTGTTGAAGTTATAGTTTAGTTTAGTTTTAGTTAATAGTTTAGAGTTTTATATTAGAGTCTTAGCTTATAGTTTTTGTTAGAGTTGAAGTTTAGTTTAGTAATAGTTAGGAGTTTAGAGTTTTAGCTTATAGTCTAAGCTTAGAGTTTTTGTTAAGAGTTCTAGTTTAGTTTAGATATAGTTAAGAGTTTGGAGTTTTACCTTAGAGACTTAGCTTAGATTTTTAGTTTAGTTTAGTTTTAGTTAAGAGTTTGGAGTTTTTAGCTTAGAGTCTTAGCTTAGAGTTTTTGTTAGAGTTCTAGTTTAGTTTAGTTTTAGTTAAGAGTTTGGTGTTTTACCTTAGAGTCATAGCTTAGACATTTAGTTAGAGTTCTAGTTTAGTTTAGTTTTAGTTAAGAGTTTAGATTTTTTAGCTTAGAGTCTTAGCATAGTTTTTGTCGAAGTTCTAGTTTAGTTTAGTAATAGTTAATAGTTTAGAGTCTTAGCTTAGAGTCTTAGTTTAGAGTTTTTGTTAGACTTGAAGTTTAGTTTAGTAATAGTTAAGAGTTTAGAGTTTTACCTTAGAGTCTTACCTTAGAGTTTTTGTTAAAGTTGAAGTTCAGTTTAGTAATAGTTAAGAGTTTAGAGTTTTAGCTTAGAGTCTTAGCTTAGAGTTTTAGTTTAGTTTAGTTTTAGTTAAGAGTTTAGAGTTTCTTAGCATAGAGTCTTAGCTTAGAGTTTTTGTTAGAGTTCTAGTTTAGTTGAGTTATAGTTAAGAGTTGAGTGTTTTTAGCTTAGATTCTTAGCTTAGAGCTTTAGTTTAGTTCAATTTTATTTAAGAGTTTAGAGTTTTACCATATAGTCTTATATTATTTTTTTTTTATAGTCATATGTAATTTTATCTTTATTTAATAGTTTAGAGTTTTTATATTATAGTATTAGTTTATAGTTTTTTGTTGTAGTTCTTGCTTAGTTGATATTTTTATTTTATAATTTTAGTTTTTATTTTATTTCTAATTTAGTTTAGTTTTATTTAAGAGTTTAGAGTTTTAGATTATGTTAAAATCTTAGATTTTTAGTTAGATTCCCAGTTAAGTTTAGTTATAGTTAAGAGTTTGTATTTTTGCCTTAGAGACTTAGTTTAGAGTTTTAGTTAAGTTTAGTTTTACTTAAGAGTATAGAATTTTAGCTTAGAGTCTCAGCTTAGAGTTTTTGTTAGAGTTCTAGTTTAGTTTAGTTTTAGTTAAGAGTTTAGTTTTTTTAGCTTAGAGTCTTAGTTTAGATTTTGTGTTGAAGTTCTAGTTTAGTTTAGTTTTATTTTAGAGTTTTAGCTTAGACTTACAGTTTTAATTAGAGTTCTAGTTTAGTTTAGTTTTAGTTAAGAGTTTAGAGTTTTTAGCTTAGAGTCTTAGCTTAGTTTTATTTAGAGTTCTAGTTTAATTTAGTTTTAGTTAAGAGTTTAGAGTTTTACCATAGAGTCTTATCTTAGAGTTTTAGTTAGAGTTAAAGTTTAGTTTAGTTACAGTTAAGAATTAAGATTTTTAGCTTAGAGTCATAGCTTAGAGTTTTACTTAAAGTTATAGCTTGGTTAAGATTTAGTCAAGAGTTTCGAGTTTTAGCTGAGTCTTAGCTTACAGTTTTTTTTAGAGTTCTAGTTTAGCTTAGTTTTACTTAAGAGTTTAGAGTTTTACCTTAGAGTCTAAGCTTAGAGTTTTTGTTACAGTTCTAGTTTAGTTTAATTTTAGTTAAGAATTTGATGTTTCACCTTTGAGTTTCAGTTAGAGTTCTAGTTTAGTTTACTTTTAGTTAAGAGTTTAGTGTTTTACCTTAGAGTCTTAGCATAGAGTTTTAGTTAGAGTTCTAGTTTAGATTAGTTTTAGTTAAGAGTTTAGAATTTTAGCTTAGAGTCTTAGCTTAGAGTTTTTGTTAGAGTTCTAGTTTAGTTTAATTTTAGTTAAGAATTTGTTGTTTTACCTTTGAGTTTCAGTTAGATTTCTAGTTTAGTTTACTTTTAGTTAAGAGTTTAGTATTTTACCTTAGAGTCTTAGCTTAGAGTTTTAGTTAGAGTTCTCGTTTAGTTTAGTTTTAGTTAAGAGTTTAGAATTTTAGCTTAGAGTCTTAGCTTATAGTTTTTGTTTGAGTTCTAGTTTTTTTTTGTTTTAGTTCAGAGTTTAGAGTTTTTGGCTTAGAGTCTTTTGCTTAGAGTTTTTGTTGAAGTTCTAGTTTAGTTTAGGTTTAGTTAATAGTTTAGAGTTTTAGCTTAGAGTCTTAGCTTAGAGTTTTTGTTAGAGTTCTAGTTTAGTTTAGAAATAGTTAAGCGTCTGGAGTTTTACCTTCGAGACTTAGCTTAGAGTTTTAGTTTAGTTTTAGTTAAGTTTTAGTTTAAGTTTAAGAGTTAGTCTTAGCTTAGAGTTATAGTTAGAGTTGAAGTTTAGTTTAGTTATAGTTAAGAGTTTAGAGTTTTTAGCTTAGAGTCGTAGTTTAGAGTTTTTGTTAGAGTTCTAGTTTAGTTTACTTAAGAGTTTAGATTTTTATAATATAATCATAGCTTATAGTTTTTGTTGAAGGTTTAGTTTAGTTTAGTTTTAGTTGAGAGTTTAGATTTTTCTAGCTTAGAGTCCTAGCTTAGAGTTTTTGTTAGAGTTCTAGTTTAGTTTAGTTTTAGTTAAGAGTTTGGTGTTTTACCTTAGAGTTATAGCTAAGAGTTTTAGTTAGAGTTCTAGTTTAGTTTAGTTTTAGTTAAAAGTTTAGAATTTTAGCTTAGAGTCTTAGCTTAGAGTTTTTGTTAGAGTTCTAGTTAAGCTTAGTTCTAGTTAAGAGTTTTGAGTTTTTAGCTTATATTAGTAGCTTAGAGTTGTTGCTGAAGATCTAGTTCAGTTTAGTTTTAGTTAATAGTATATCGTTTTAGCTTAAAATCTTATCTTATAATTTTTTTTAGAGTTTTAGTTTAGTTTTATATATGAGTTTTTATTTATACCTTAAATTATTATTTTATATTTTTATTTATTGTTGAAGTTTAGTTTAGTTTAGTTATAGTTAAGAGTTTAGATTTTTATCTTATATTCTTATATTATATTTATTTTTAGATTTGAAGTTTATTTTATTTATAGTTAAGAATTTAGTGTTTTAGCTTAGAGTCTTAGATTAGAGTTTTAGTTTAGTTTAGTTTTAGTTAAGAGTTTAGAGTTTTTTAGCATAGAGTCTTAGCTTAGAGTTTTTGTTAGAGTTCTAGTTTAGTTGAGTTATAGTTAAGAGTTTAGAGTTTTTAGCTTAGATTCTTAGCTTAGAGTTTTAGTTTAGTTTAATTTTATTTAAGAGTTTAGAGTTTTACCATAGAGTCTTATCTTAGGGTTTTTTTAGAGTTCTAGTTTAGTTTAGTTTTAGTTAATAGTTTAGAGTTTTTATCTTAGAGTATTATTTTAGAGTTTTTTGTTGCAGTTCTAGTTTATTTTAGAGTTTTAGCTTAGACTTGGAGTTTTAATTAGAGTTCTAGTCTAGTTTAGTTTTAGTTAAGAGTTTAAAGTTTTAGCATAGAGTCATGCTTAGAGTTTTATTTAGAGTTCCAGTTGGGTTTATTTATATTTAAGAGTTTAGAGTTTTACCCTATAGACATAGATTAGATTTTTAGTTAGAGTCCTAGTTAAGTTTAGTTTTAATTAAGAGTTTAGTGTTTTACCTTAGAGACTTAGCTTAGAGTTTTAGTTAAGTTTAGTTTTACTTAAGAGTATAGAATTTTAGCTTAGAGTCTCAGCTTAGAGTTTTTTTTAGAGTTCTAGTTTAGTTTAGTTTTAGTTAAGAGTTTATAGTTTTAGCTTAGAGTCTTAGCTTAGAGTTTTTGTCAGAGTTTTAGTTTAGTTTAGTTTTAGTTAAGAGTTTTGAGTTTTACCTTAAAGTCTTAGATTAGAGTTTTAGTTAGGGTTGAAGTTTCGTTTAGTTTAGTTATAGTTAAGAGTTTATAGTTTTAGCTTAGAGTCTTTCTTAGAGTTTTAGTTAGAGTTATTGTTTATTTTAGTTTTACTTAAGAGTTATAGCTTAGAGGTTTAGCCTAAAATCTTAGCTTAGAGATTTAGTTAGAATTTAAGATTAGTCCAAACTAGCATAACCACAAAATTACACAATATTGCATAGAAATACCAAAACCATAGGTTAGATTAGGTTAGGTTAGAAGTTAGGTTTCTCCACGTTAAAGTTAGGTTAGATTAGGTTAGCTTATCATGAGCGCTCATGATAAGCTAACCTAATCTAACCTAACTTTAACGTGGAGAAACCTAACCTTTAACCTAACCTAATCTAACCTATGGTTTAAGCTAAAAAACTCTAAACTCTTAACTAAAACTAAACTAAACTATAACTATAACTAAAACTATAAGCTAAGAATCTAAGTTAAAACACAAAACTCTAAACTAAAACTAAACTAAACTATAACTCTAACAAAAAATTTAAGATAAAACTCTAAGCTAAAAAACTATAAGCTCTTAACTAAAACTAAACTAAACTAACACTCTATGCTAAGTCTCTAAAGTAAAACTCCAAACTCTTAACTATATGTAAACTAAACAAGAACTCAAAACTAAAATAAGCTAGAACTCTAACAAAAACTCTAAGCTAAGAATCTAAGCTAAAATTCCAAACTCTTAACTAAAACTAAACTAAACTAGAACTCTAACTAAAACTCTAAGCTAAGACTCTAAGCTAAAAAACTCTAAACTCTAAACAAAAAGTAAACTAAACTAGGACTCTAACTGAAACTCAAAGGTAAAACATCAAATTCTTAACTAAAATTAAACTAAACTTCAACTCTAACAAAAACTCTAAGCTAAGACTCTAAGCTAAAACTCTAAACTATTAACTAAAACTAAACTAAACTAGAACTTCAACAAAAACTCTAAGCTAAAAACTCTAAACTCTTAACTAAAACTTAACCAAACTATAACTTTAAGTAAAACTCTAAGCTATGACTCTAAGCTAAAACTCTAAATTCTAAACTTTAACTAAAACTAAACTAAACTATAAATCTCAATAAAACTCTAATCTAATAATCTATTTTAAACTATAAACTCTTAAATAAAAATAAACTAAACTATAACTCTAACTGAAACTCAAATTTAAAAAATCAAACTCTTAAATAAAATTAAACTAATCTATAAATCTATAAAAACAAAACTCTAAACTCTTAACTAAAACTAAACTAAACTTCAACTCTAACAAAAACTCTAAGCTAAGACTCTAAGCTAAAACTCTAAACTAAAACTAAACTATACTAGAACTTCAACATAAACTCTAAGCTAAGACTCTAAGCTGAAAACACTTAACTCTTAACTAACACTAAAATAAACTAGAACTCTAACAAAAACTCTAAGCTGAGACTCTAAGCTAAAACTCTAAACTCTTAAGTAAAAATAAACTAAACTAGAACTCTAAGCTAACACTCTAAGGTAAAACAACAAACTCTTAACTAAAACTAAACTAAACTAGAACTCAAACTTCAACTCAAACAAAAACTATAAGCTAAGACTCTAAGCTAAAACTCTAAACTATTAACTAAAACTAAACTAAACTAAAACTTCAACAAAAACTCTAAGCTAAGACTCTAAGCTTAAAAAAAATAAAATCTTAAATAAAAATAAAATAAAATATAAATATAAAAAAATATCCATGCTAATACTCTAATATAAAAACCTATAAACTCTTAACTAAAACTTAAATAAACTATAACTCTAAAAAAAACTCTAAACTAAGACTCTAAGGTAAAACACCAAACTCTTAACTAAAACTAAACTAAACTAGAACTCTAACAAAAACTCTAAGCCAAAACTTTAAGCTAAAAAACTCTAAACTCTTAACTATATGTAAACTAAACTAGAACTCAAAACTAAAACAAACTAGAATTCTAACAAAAACTCTAAGCTAATACTTTAAGCTAAAATTCTAAACTCTTAACTAAAACTAAACTAAACTAGAACTCTAACTAAAACTCTAAGCTAAGACTCTAAGCTAAAAAACTGTAAACTCTAAACTAGAAGTAAACTAGACTAGAACTCAAACTGAAACTCAAAGGTAAAACATCAAATTCTTAACTAAAATTAAACTAAACTTCAACTCTAACAAAAACTCTAAGCTAAGACTCTAAGCTAAAACTCTAAACTATTAACTAAAACTAAACTAAACTAGAACTTCAACAAAAACTCTAAGCTAAAAACTCTAAACTCTTAACTAAAACTTGAGCAAACTATAACTTTAAGTAAAACTCTAAGCTATGACTCTAAGCTAAAACTCTAAATTCTGAACTTTAACTAAAACTAAACTAAACTAGAACTCTAACTAAAACTCTAAGCTAAGACTATATTTTAAACTCTAAACTCTTAAATAAAACTAAAATAAACTAGAACTCTAACTTAAAATCAAAGTTAAAAAATCAAACTATTAAATAAAATTAAACTAACCTAGAACTCTAACAAAAAAAAACACTCTAAACTATTCACTAAAACTAAACTAAACTTCAACTCTAACAAAAACTTTAAGCTAAGACTCTAAGCTATAAATCTAAACTAAAACTAAAATATAATAGAACTTAAACATAAACTCTAAACTAAGACTCTAACCTAAAAACACTAAACTCTTAACCAAAACTAAAATAAACTAGAACTCTAACAAAAACTCTAAGCTAAGACTCTAAGCTAAAACTCTAAACTAAAACTAAACTATACTAGAACTTCAACATAAACTCTAAGCTAAGACTCTAATGCTAAAAACACCAAACTCTTAACTAAAACTAAACTAAACTAGAACTCTAACTGAAACTCAAAGGTAAAACATCAAACTCTTAACTAAAATTAAACTAAACTAGAACTCTAACAAAAAACTATAATCTAATACTCTAAGATAAAACTAGAAACTCTTAACTAAAAATTATAAAAACTATAACTTTAATTAAAACTATAATCTATTAATATAATCTAAAAATATAAATTATCAAATGTAACTAAACTTAAATTCAACCCTAACTAAAACTCTATGATAAGACTCTAAGCTAAAACTCGAAACTCTTAATTAAAATTAAAATAAACTGAAACTCTAACAAAAAATCTGAGCTAAGACTAAGCTAAAACTTGAAACTCTTAACTAAAACTTAACCAAACTACAACTTCAAGTAAAATTATGAGCTATGACTCTAATCTAAAACTCTAAATTCTGAACTGTAACTAAACTAAACTAGAGCTCTGAATAAAACTCTGAGCTAAGACTCTAAGCAAAAAACTCTAAACTCTTAACTAAAACTAAACTAAACTAGAACTCTAACAAAAACTCTAAGCTAAGACTCTAAGCTAAAAAAAACTCTAAACTTTTAACTAAAACTAAACCAAACTAAAACTTTAAGCTAAGACTCGAAGCTAAAAACTCTAAACTCTTAACTAAAAGTAAATTAAACTAGAACTCTAACTGAAACTCAAAGGTAAAACATCTAATTCTTAACTAAAATTAAACTAAACTTCAACTCTAACAAAAACTCTAAGCTAAGACTCTAAGCTAAAACTCGAAACTCTTAACTAAAACTTAACCAAACTACAACTTTAAGTAAAATTATAAGCTATGACTCTAAGCGAAAACTCTAAATTCTGAACTGTAACTAAACTTAACTAAACTAGAACTCTGAATAAAACTCTAAGCTACGACTCTAATCTAAAAACTCTAAACTCATAACTAAAACTAAAATAAACTAGAACTCTAACAAAAACTCTAAGCTAAGACTCTAAGCTAAAAAAACTATAAACTTTTAACTAAAAATAAACCAAACTAAAACTTTAAGATAAGACTCTAAGCTAAAAACTCTAAACTCTTAACTAAAACTAAACTAAACTAGAACTCTAACAAAATTCTAAGCTAAGAGTCTAAGCTTAAAAAAACCTCTAAACTTTTCACTAAAACTAAACCAAACTAAAACTTTAAGCTAAGTTTCCCAGGTAGAATATCAAACTCTGAAATATGATTAAGATGGGGGTGAAAGGAATAAATAATTCAATTTGCAAAATTGCTTTAGAAAGGTCACTCAAAAAGGAACTTGTTCTAAGAGGTACTTTTAAAAGTATTACTTTGTTTTGTGGCATTCAAAAGCTTTAAAGTAAAGTTGTGGGTGAAAAGGATGGGAACTTCAACTTGTAAAATGGGTTTAGGATGGACATTATGAAAAGAACTTTTTCTGAAATGCCCTTTAAAAAGTATTGCTTGGTGTTGGAGCATTCAAAAAGATGTAAAGTAAAGTTGTGGGTGTAAAGGATGGGTACTTCAATTTGTAAAATGGGTTTAGGAGGGACATTAAGAAAAGAACTGGTCCTGAAATGCCATTGAAAGGTATTGCTTGGTGTTGGAGCATTCAAAAATCAGTATAGTAAAGTTGTGGGTGAAAAGGATGGGTACTTCAACTTCTAAAATGGGTTTAGGATGGACATTAAGAAAATAACTTGTTCTGAAAAGATATAATAAAGCCAAAAAAAGTATTAAAAAATGGGGGCTCAGGGGCCTTTGGGGCGCCGGGGGTCCTTTGGGGGTCTGGGGGGCCCTTTAGGGCCGGGTGGCTCTTTGGGAGCCCTGTGGACCCTTGGGGACTGGGGGAGGGCCTTTTGGGGCCCGGGGAGGGCCTTTGGGGGTCTGGGGAGGGCCGTTGGGGGTCTGGGGGGCACTTGAGGGCCGATTGGTCCTTTGGGAGCCCGGTGGACCTTTGGGGACCGGGGGAGGGCCTTTGGGGTTCCGGGGGGCCCTTTGGGAGTCTGGTGGTCTTTTGGGAGCCTGGTGGACCTTTGGGGACCGGGGGGCTTCCTTTGGGGTTGGGATGGGGTTTGAGGAGCCTTTGGGGTTGGGGTAGAGGACCTCACGACACTGTTAAAATACAACTTATGTATTATAACGACCACAGAGTTTTACCCTCAAATTCTCTTCTAAAACCATCTTTTAAATCATCTTTTAAAATGTCTCTAACTGTTTCGCCGAAATAATTCCCTATAATGGCTAAAACGTTTTCGCCCAAATAATCCCTAAACGTAATTTCAGCGAGTTCCTTTTGTTTTTGGCATCCCTGTGCTTTCACATTTGAAATTACAAAGAAACCTTTTCGCGCGCTAATCACTTCATCGCTAAGATCAAAACATTCGCTCGGAAACGATTCTCTTTAGAAACAACAAATTAATTCCCCTTTCGCGAATCAATAATTCCCCTTAAAACAACAAATTAATTCCCCTTTCGTGAATCAGTAATTTCCCTTAGAAACTACAAATTAATTCCCCTTTCATCTCAATCAATCAATCATGACATCATCTGTCATATGTGATCTAAACTTTGCCTTGGAAACAATTCTTGTCGACCTCCAAAGACATGCATTAACTTGACGTCATCTGTAAGACACTATTAAACTTTGCCCGGAAACAATTTGATTAATGACTGTCAGCACAGGTGTCCCACTTTGATTAACCACGTGTTCTCCCTTGACATTCGCTGGGAGCTTGCCCAAAACAACAACAACAACAAATACTCTTTCTGGATCATAACATTCTTCCCAGGCACTTGGCCAAAAACAACAAATACTCTTTCCTAGATCATAACATTCTCCCATAGCGGACACTTGGCCAAAAACACACCTGGAGAAATAGACCTTGGAGAAAGAGGTCATTGACACTGTCCCCATTAAGGTATGTAAAAAAGTTGTAGGTGGCAGCAGGGGTGAATCGTGGGACCTCATGAGGCATCTCTACTCACAGAATAATGGGTTTAAAGGATTTGGCCCCCCCGAAACAAATTGCCCCCCCCCCCCGAAACAAATTCCTGCGTGCGTGCCTGGGGTCGGGGGTTATGTAGGAGGATCTTTCCATGAAGGAAGTTTTCATGGGGGAAGGGACATTGCTATGAAGGGGATGCCGGACTTCCCAGCATTATTTAAAAAAAGATCAGAAATTAAATATAAAAAACAAGTTTTTCAACTGCAACAGCAGCAACATAAGAACTTTAAACGAACAGAAACTATTACATATATGATTGGGTTCAACCCTTGTCAATACCTCACTCTTTAAGCCAGAGATTTTTTAATACTTTCATAAGAGCTATTTATTCTAATTAACGGCCTTTGTGATTAAGCGGTCATTTTTAAAGAACTGGAAGAAAATTCGAACTTTCGCTTAAAGAGCAAGGTATTGACTAGGGGCGAACCCCCTAATATACTTATTAAAAATATAGTAATATAAAAGTTCATTACACAAGTTAATTCGTAAGTTACGTATATTTCTTACTAATAAAAACGTTCGTAAATAAAATGAAACAATTTTCGAGAAAGCCATTTAACCAAATAAAAGTAAATTGATATGAAAATTTTGTTTTTATTATTCATGTACTGTGAGCCAAGATCAAAACCTGCATTTATGCAAAAACGTTCAGAAATTAAATTAAAAAATACAAGGTTTTTTTAATGGGAAGTAAGCATCGACATTAAAACATAAAACGAACAGAAATAATTCTTTATATGGAGGGGGCTGTCCCCTCCCCAACGCGTCGCTCTTTACGCTAAATTTTGACTTTCTCACAACTCTATTTTTTTAACAATAAAAAACTTTAGCGTAAAGAGCGAGGCGTTGAGGAGGGGACAGCCCCTTTCATATACGAAATAATTTCTGTTCGTTTTAAGTTTTAATGTCGCTCCTTACTTTCAGTTAAAAAAACTTGTTTTTTTTATTTGATCTTAAAAAGGCGTCAGCATTAGCGTTCGCAACCCCTGGACGGCTACTAATGGTGAAATCATATGCTTGTAGGGCGAAACTCCACCGAGCTTATTTCTTGTTCTGGTTTGAAATCACATGAAGCCACCGTAACGGATCATGGTCAGTTTCGACGAAAAAAATGCCGACCCGCCAGGAAGTAGTGGAACTTGAATATTTCCCATTTTATTGCTAGCGCCTCTTTCTTGATCGTGGAGTATCAACTCCCAGTGTGTGTCAGTTTCCTGCTAATGAAGCCAAAAGGATGTTCTTCCCGTCAGCCCGCTGCGTCAAGACTGTCCTAAGTCCTTTGCCGCTCGCGTCCGTTTGTAGTATGAAGGGCTCGTTATAGTTTGGATTTCTCAAGACTGGAGCTGAACACAACGCCTCCTTCAGAGACTCAAATGCCAGTTCTGCATTTGGATTCCACTCGACTACCACAGGGGCCTTTTTTGTCGTCATCTGACGCAGTGGTTCGGCCAAAACTTCAAAATTCTGGACAAAGCGATCATAGTATCCACCTACTCCCATAAATGCTCGAACGTTTTTCGAGACGGGTTTTGGACACCTGACGATCCCCTAGACTTTGCTCATTGGTGGCTTAACAACCCCACGTTCTACTGTATGTCCCAAAAATTCCGCTTCTGTATCCCTGAACCTACACTTTCTTGGATTTACTGTCAGCCCTGCTGATTACAATCTCTGTCGCATCATTTCGATGTGTCGCAGATGGTCTTCGAAAGTGTCACTGAAGATCACAATATCGTCGATGTAGCAGTGACAGAATTTCAAATCTCTGAGAACACGATTTATTAGCTTTTGGAATCGTCCACTTGCCCCTTGAATTCCGAATGGCATTACGAGAAACTCGTATAGACCATTTAACGTCACAAATGCTGTGTTGTGTATGCTATTAGGGTACAGTTTTTCTGACAATATCTTCGGGTTAAGTCTAGCTTGCTGATAATTTTAGCCGTTCCCATTCATTCAAGGATCTCATCCGAGCGAGGTAACGAGTCACAATTCTTCCTTGAAATTTTATGTAGTTCCCGATAGTCGGCGCAAAACCGCACCGTCACATCTATCTTTGGTATCAGTACTATCGGTGGTGACGCATAATTACCCTCCGAATGTCTAATGATTCCTTCTTGCTGCATCTTAGCCACTTCAGTTTCTACCAGGTGACGTTTCGCTGCTAGAACTCAATGGGGTTTTTTCCACACCGGTGGGTTACTGGCTGTATCGATCTCATGCATCACGAGATCGGTTTTCCCAGGTCTGTCCAAAAGGGCCACTCTGTATCTTCTCAAGATTTTAGCCAACTCCTTTCTCCGATCATGACTCAAAACTCCATTGATGGATGTAAGATAAGATCAGGTAAGATTTATTGCTGAAAAACGGCTATCACAAGCCCAAAAGGGCCAAATTCGCACTTTAGCGTCAAATAAAGCGAAAAAGAATAACAAAACAAACAATCAAACAACAACAGAAAATTATAAAAGCGTCAATGTCAAATACGTAAAAATGTTAAAAACAAAAAAACGAAATGAACACATAAAATTAGAAGGCCAATGTCAAGTCAGCAAAAATGCCTAAAAAAAAAACTTGTAAAATTAACAAGGGGATAAATTAAAATTAAAACAAAAACATAAGTTAGTTGGTGACTAACAAACATAAATATAAAACCTCCAAATTTGCAAAATGGGTATTAAACTTAATAACTATGAGGTAAAGAGTGATTGAGGGGGGGGGAGAGGCAGCGGAGATTCAGTGGTTGAAAATGTAAACTATGTAAGGGATATAAGTTCTTCTATATCTTTCAGTGCAAACTCTTATTGGGGCGAAAAGGGAGATTTTTGTTGACACAGAACGCGGGAGGCGGGGTCGAAGGGGTGAATATTGATCAGGGAAAAGGGGAGTTGTTCAAGGGTTATGACGGGCATTGTTGGCAAAGCGCAAGGTAATTTTTGCTCTCCTTTCCTTAAGGGTGACAAGATTAGCTCTCCTAAGAAGAGAAATATAAGGTACTTTACCCTTATTGAAGATAAATCTTAGGCACCTTTTTTGGACTGCCTTTATCTGTCCGATAATTAAATGTAAATGGCATGGTAGCAAAGAGCATTGATGTATTCAAGGGCTGGGCGTACAAATGAGAGAAAAACCCTCAAACAATGCAATTTAGTGCGTTTAAATTTTTTAAGGAGTTCAGGAAGAGCAAATGCGACATTTGCACGTTTTAAGATGTCATTAGTATGACAATCTCATCTTAAGTCGCTTGAGATGGTAACGCCCAGTAATTTCATAGTGGTAACAGACATTTCAGGGGGGATTGGACAGGAGAAAGAAGAGGAGTTTTAAGGAAATTGATAATAAAAACAGTTGACTTTAAAGGGTCGACTTGCGTTCTATTAGAGAGGAAAGACGCAATTTTTCTGATTAAATAAGGGTCAACTTGAAAGTCATTAGATAGCTTTTCTAATAGTATATTGTGGTTGATTAAATCAAAAGCTTTTTGCAAGTCAACAGCGATAACATTGAGCCAGGTATTGGGTTTTTCAAGTGCGTTACATATTGTGTCCATAAGGTGAACAAAATAGTGGGTAGTAGATGTAGAGCGTAGGTTTCTGAATTGTCTTTGGTCAACATTTGGGATTATCTTTACTTTTAACCACTCAGCTACAATACTTTCATATAACTTCGAAAAAACTGGAGTAAGAGTAATGGGATGGACACCATCAAAATCTTGATTATTACCTTTCTTTTTTACGGGAGTAAAAAAACCTAATTTCCAACAATTTGGAAATTTACCAGTAGAGGTAAGTTCATCAAAAAGTAAGGACAAAGGTATGTTTACGCAGTGAGTTCGCTTCGGATGTTTTGCCACTCTTTAGTAGATTCAATTTAATTGTAATTAGTTTTTTCAATTGGCTAGTAATGTATGGTTTGTCATTAGAACATGTTTTTAATTTTTTCACAGGGAAGGAATTTATGTATTTTGTTTTAATCAGATTTTGGAATTCAGAGACTTTAAAATTAATGTCCTTTGAGAGCCAGCCAGTTTTCATTTGTAATCCAAGATCCAAATGTGTAAAGGCCATCATTGGAAATTGGGCGATAAGAGAACTCAGTAACAGAAAAAGTATGATTAAAGCTATTAAGAGGCTTCGTTAATAAACAAAATGGTAACTTCCTCCAAACGGGGGCAAGGGGACAGGAGGGGCATAGAAAGCGTGCATATTGGTGCAAATCAAATCTAGGGTAGAATTTTCTTTTGTTGTTGGTATTCTTACTATTTGTTTTAAGTTTAGGGAACTGTAAACGGGATTTAACTTTAGATCATTAGCCTCACCTACTAAGAAAATACCAGCGTTCGGGATTTTGCATAGGACAAAGTCGGCACTGCTATGCAGTTGTTGGTAGAATCGCTGTCTCTGTGCAGAGTTTTGGTTTGGGGAATAATAGAAGCAGCAAAACACAATCAAATTAAAGGGGTGTAGTAAAACTTTGGGTCTTACACTTACCCAAATGATTTCATCGTAATCTGAAAGGTTGGGAGTATGACTTAATTTAGGAAAGAGATAATTATTTACAAATAATAGTATTCCACCTCCCTTTTTACCTAGGGGGTGATCATGGGGACGAAGTTTTATGAATTGGGAGTAGTTATTAATTTTCAATAAATCAGGGTTCTGTGCTTGGACCTCAGTTACGGCAATTAAATCAATTTTGTGTACTTGACAGAGGGCCTCTAGCTCGATCAATTTGTCGAAATTCAGGCTTTCGGCGTTCGTAACAAGCAACTTTGGGAAAGTAAAACGGTTACTGAAGATGGTAATTCTTTGTTTGTTAATTGCGGGAGGCAGTGGGGGGTGGGAGGAACGTGGATCTGGGAGAGGAGAGGCATCTTTTTTTGGATGAAGGCTGGGATTTGTTTCAGAAGTAGGAATAAAAGGCGTGGCTGGGCCGCGCTTGAGAAAAATAGATAACAGCGGAAAAATTATGAGGATACTTTTAAGTTGAGATTTGGGGGGACAAAAGTTAGATCTAGAACCCTAGTTCATACTAGAGTCATGTAATTCGATGCTTCCATACCCCGAAGTACCTGGGAACGAATGGATGGAAGTAGGGTCTTCTTTGTGGTGATAGAATACGGTGGGGGTCTTAAATTTCCCGGAAGGCGCTGGTGGTAGTGCTTCAATGGACACTGGTGTGTTACTTGACAGGCTCGGTGACTTTCGTTTTTTGACAGAGTTTTCTTGGCACTGTTGGAGGGGGGAGAATTTGTTTTCGTTGAGCTGAACTGCTTGCAGTATCTCATTGACCTTTAATGTAATGGTGGGAAGGTTTGATGTAAATCGTTTTTTTTGACAGGTCCAAACTGATGAGAGAAGGAATTCGAGGGGGTGCTGACTGTGGGTTTAAATTTTTCCGCACTATTTAAGGGCTTTTTAAAATATTTGTATCCATATTTCAAGTGGATTTGACTGCATTCACCGAAGCAAAGCCCACTTCTAAAACTGTCAAAAACCCTGGAATGCAAGAGTTTGCTCCCAGGTACACTAAATTAATTCCTCAAATAATTTTTCTGGCACAAATGAAGGTATTTACACGACTCTTCTTTCTTGCCAACCCCTCTCCAGGCATATTTTCATATATCTTTATTAGCATTAAATTGCTTCCTGTATACTTCATCCCTAGTATTGAACTCACACCTGGTTTTAAATGTATAATTAAGGCCCACTTCAGAATGAACTTGACCTTGAACCATTTTGCCTGGGAGGGAATTAAAACCAAGATAGTTTAATCATTTAAAAACACAAGCTTGTCTTTTTATCTAAGTTGATCCGGAAATCACTGGATTCGTACCTATAATTTTGTCGTTGACCCTGTCTCCTGTTAAATTTTGATTTTTGATGATGTTATCAGGAGCTACATTAGCATCAACAAGTCTTGTTTTAATATTGGTTTTAACAGAAATTGGAGATTTCTCTTTTTCCTGGATTGGAAAAGACTGGGGGCTACCAACTCTAACACTTTTTGAAGTGGTTAGGGCGGACATTTCCATAATAATATTTTCAATTTCGCTCATCAATGATAATAACCGCTGCATTGGAGGGAGGATGTTTCTTGTTTTAGGTGCAATAAGAACGTTGTTTAACAAGTTGGACTGGCAGGAAGTAGAGGTCTTGGACACTGTAGCTTGGCCAGGGGCTTTGCAACTGAAATCAGTTGTTTTTGAAACGAAATTGGTTTGGCAGGACACATCGGACGTGGTTTAGGGGGGACTGTCCTGGGGCATGAAACTGGTTTGACACGGAATTGATTTGAGAGAAGAAAAGGGTGATGACCTCACTTCCTTCAAAATGTTGACCAGGTCACTTCCCGATGGGTGACGTGTAGGTGTCTTAAGGGTAGACGGGGTCTGGGTGGAACAACGCAAAGAGTCATCAAAAGGTGCTACCCTCTCATTAGTATCTTCTTTTGTAGTACAATCTAGGTAAAGCCAATGTTCTGACCACTTAGAACGTTCTATACCGGAGCAATGTTCATGGAAGTAAAACTCACAGCTACTGCACTGAATAGTGCAGTATAGTTTTGATACATTGTCAAATATTATCGCTGATTAAAGATGAGTTAGCTAGGGTCACTGAATTAATTCATGTTCAAAGCTCTTAATTAATTCAAGTCCAAAGTGAGTTAATCCAAAAAGGAAGTCTCCGTCATTTCCTGTACCCTTTTCATAGGTCATCTCTTCCATACTTTTGTCCGCTTAGCTGTCTGCTTAAATAAATAATATTTCATTCGGATTTGCCCTTGGTTATTTTCTAAGAAAGTTTACGCGGAGATTTTTTTACTTCTTTTTCCCCTCGGTAAATTCCACTAGGTAATCCACATTCCCGAATTTCTTCAGGATCTTGTATGGGCCTTGCCATTGTACCTCAAGTTTGCTATTCCCATATGGTAAGAGGACCAAAACTTCCCCTCCCGCATTAAACTCTCTGGGTTCCCGGTTGTGATCATACCAGGTCTTCTGTCATTCCTAACTTGTCAATAAGTTTTGATGTGCAGTCTTGGTCCATTTGGTAAGTCGTTCACGCATATTAACCAGGTAACTGACTACCGATTCAGACACACCTTTCTTTTTCTCATCCCACTACTCTCATAACACATCTAGTGGTCCTCTGATGTGATGCTCATAGATCAGCTGGAATGGTGAGAAACCTGCCGAAGCCTATTTAGTCTCCCTGTAGGCAAACAAAACATATGGAAGATACTGATCCCACTTCTTTGGCTCGTCTCTGACAAATTTTCTTAGCATATGCACTATGGTCCCATTTAACCTCAGTAGTAAGAGAGGTGCTGATTTCACACCTACGCCTGAGGCATGAATATACAGTGTAGTCTAACCGGTACATTGGCTTGTCAGGGTCAAGCACCTATTACTACGAACGATACTTGTCCTACCAGACGGGAGGTTTTTCTTCTGTTTTTGTTGTCAATTACACAATGAATGTAGGTCATGAGTTCACATATACATTCTTAAAACTACACGTTATTAAACACGTTATAAAACTACGTTTCAACTCCAAGTTTTTTTTTTCAATCAGAGTGGGTTTTTTTTCTTCGAGCTGACACCTGTTTTTTAGGCAGCCAATCAGAGAATTGCTTAACAATTCGTCATTGAAACCCTGTATAAAGTGTTAATGCTATGGAATTCAATTTTCATTATTCATTATCATATCGATCATAGTACAGTAGATTTTATTAACTCTGTAAAAATGTATATTTATATTTTAAATGTGAGTAAAAATTCATTCTTTATTTCAAAAAAAAAAAAACGTTTTACTAGTAAATTCAAATTTAAGGGGGACTTAGCCCCCGTCCAACAACACAAAGCTTAAAATATGATGCGTATATTCGATAGAAACGGCAAAGCACGCTTTTTTCTATTATGTAAAACAAAAAACTCCCTTTTTCATTGCTCTGTTAGACGCATACTCCTATAGTTTTAGTTCTTTTTCGTTCAAAAGAATTCTCTCCCAATCCCGCATTTAAAATGTACTATCTTCTTCCGCTCTAAATAAAGCCATCTGTGTTTAACATGTTACCAAAGAGGGGGTGATTTCAAAACAACATTCCGCTCCAACTCGGATCTAAGTACTCTAGCTGCTATCGGGCTGATGTGATCTGTTCGCGGTATGCGTCGTATCGGGATTAAGAAAAAAAAAAAAAAAGACGGATATGTCCGATTCAAGGCTCATTGACAAAAGAGTTTGTTTTCTGATCAAATTAGACAGATATTTTTCAATTGGATATGATGAAAGTAAAAGGATTTCAGAGTTGATTAAGAGGCTTTTATAAAAATATATGACAGGGAAGAGGGCAATGAATCAATTCTAACACAGTTTTTCTTTACTTGGTATCCGTTAAAAACGAAATTTTTATGTTAAATAAGTAATTCTTGTATCATTTAAAAGAGCTTTACGGGGTTTGAGAGAGACTCTGTTCCCTGATTCCGTGTGGTTAGAGGGGGTTCTTTGTGCAGACTAATTTTTTTTCTGTAAAAAAGGGAATTGTTTTTTCCATGCTAAACTTTGCCTCCTTTTTAAGGAAAAGGATTCTTGCAACTATCCCCCTCCGGAAAAGAAACCAAGACGGAACGAATCCACATCTATGCAAGAAACGGACGGTACTCAACAGCAGTCTGAATTTGGAAATGTGAGTATTTTCACCTCTAGCTTCTACCTATTTCTATCCAACCTTCTTTTTTTTTTTAAACTTGGCAAGCTATTACATCTTAGTGTTAACTGGACGATGACTTAGTCTAATTGCGTAGGCACTAAAGGAACATTGAATATTTTTTCTGATTTTGTGTTTTCGCAAGAAAATAGCTTGTCTATAGCAAATATAGCCATAGCTAGTTGAAAATCTGTATAAATATCTTCATTTTTAGTCTAATTGCGTAGGTACTAAAGGAACATTGAATATTTTTTCTGATTTTGTGTGTTTTCGAAAAAAAATAACTGTTCTTTTACCAAACTTAGCCATAGCTAGTTGAAACTCTGTATAAATATCTTCATTTTTAATCTAATTGCGTAGGTACTAAAGGAACATTGAACATTTTTTCTGATTTTGTGTGACCACCCGGCGCCCTGGGAGGAGATGGCTTGATTGGTAAAAGGATTTATTAGTGAAGTTATAGTGGAAGGCGGCAAAGTCTTCAAAGTCAAGGCTTTAAGAAAAAAAAAGTTCTGGTTGTTTTATTAATTTTGTAGTTTACGCAGTAATATCATATCAGTAACGATTCCAGGATGTCTCCCCATTTATCGATAGTCAGGCAATTTTCTCAAGCTCTTGCTCTGAAATAGAGGCTGTTTCCAAAGATTTAGAATAAGAAAAAAATTGTCTATTTGCTTGCCTTTCCTTGGCACCTTTCCAAATGAGCGGGGGTTCCCCACCGGTTCCTACACATTGCAAAAAGTGAGCAGTACAAAAACTCCACATTTTCAACCAGACTGGTTTTTTAGCTAAATCTTTGGAAACAGCCTCTATTTCTGACCGTTTAAGTTTTGATGTTAAAAAGATTGGATGGTAACTACGCCGCCTCTCACGCCTCTTTTTTCTGAAATCGTGCAGTCAAAATTTGACACGACACACAAAAATATTTGACACAGTGGCGCACCACTCTAAGTGAACCTAGATCAACCCAACTTTTTGGATATCTCTCTCACTATGACTCTGTTTGTGTGTCGTGTCAAATTTTGACTGCACGATTTTGGAAAAAAGAGGCGTGAGAGGCGGCGTAGTTACCATCCAATCTTTTTGTATTAGCATATCGATCATAGTACACTGGATTTTATTAACTCTGAAACAATGGATATTTCTATTGTCAATGTTAGTACACATTCATTCTCTATTTCAAAAAAAAAAAAAAAAAATCGTTTTACTAGTAAATTAAAATTTCAGGGGGGACTTAGCCCCCCTCCAACAACACAAAGATTAAGATATTATGCGTATATTCGATAGAAACGGCAAAGCATGCTTTTTTCTATTATGTAAAACAAAAAACTCCCTTTTCCATTGCTCTGTTAGACGCACACTCCTATAGTTTTAGTTCTTTTTCGTTCAAAAGAATTCTCTCCCAATCCCGCATTTAAAATGTACTATCTTCTTCCGCTCTAAATAAAGCCATCTGTGTTTAACATGTTACCAAAGAGGGGGTGATTTCAAAACAACATTCCGCTCCAACTCGGATCTAAGTACTCTAGCTGCTATCGGGCTGATGTGATCTGTTCGCGGTATGCGTCGTATCGGGATTAAGAAAAAAAAAGAAAAAAAAGACGGATATGTCCGATTCAAGGCTCATTGACAAAAGAATTTGTTTTCTGATCAAATTAGACAGATATTTTTCAATTGTATATGATGAAAGTAAAAGGATTTAATAGATGATTAAGAGGCTTTTATAAAAATATATGACAGGGAAGAGGGCAATGAATCAATTCTAACACAGTTTTTCTTTACTTGGTATCCGTTAAAAACGAAATTTTTGTGTTAAATAAGTAATTCTTGTATAATTTAAAAGAGCTTTACGGGGTTTGAGAGAGGCTCTGTTCCCTGATTCCGTGTGGTTAGAGGGGGTTCTTTGTGCAGACTAATTTTTTCTTCTGTAAAAAAGGGAATTGTTTTTTCCATGCTAAATTTTGCCTCCTTTTTAAGGAAAAGGATTCTTGCAACTACCCCCCTCCGGAAAAGAAACCAAGACGGAACGAATCCACATCTATGCAAGAAACGGACGGTACTCAACAGCAGTCTGAATTTGGAAATGTGAGTATTTTCACCTCTAGCTTCTACCTATTTCTATCCAACCTTTTTTTTTTTTTAAACTTGGCAAGCTATTACATCTTAGTGTTAACTGGGCGATGACTTAGTCTAATTGCGTAGGTACTAAAGGAACATTGAATATTTTTTCTGATTTTGAGTTTTCGCAAGAAAATAGCTTGTCTATAGCAAATTTAGCCATAGCTAGTTGAAACTCTGCATAAATATCTTCATTTTTAGTCTAATTGCGTACGTACTAAAGGAACATTGAATATTTTTTCTGATTTTGTGTGTTTTCGCAAGAAAATAACTGGTCTTTTAGCAAACTTAGCCATAGCTAGTTGAAACTCTGCATAAATATCTTCATTTTTAATCTAATTGCGTAGGTACTAAAGGAACATTGAACATTTTTTCTGATTTTGTGTGACCACCCGGCGCCCTTGGAGGAGATGGTTTGATTGGCAGAAGGATGTATTGGTGAAGTTATAGGGGAGGGCGACAAAGTCTTCAAAGTCAAGGCTTTAAGAAAAAAAAAGTTCTGGTTGTTTTTTTAATTTTGTAGCTTACGCAGTAATATCATATCACTAACAATTCAAAGATGTTTCCACATTTATCGATAATCAGGCAATTTTCTCAAGCTCTTGCTCAGAAATAGAGGCTGTTTCCAAAGATTTAGAATAAGAAAAAAATTGTCTATTTGCTTGCCTTTCCTTGGCACCTTTACAAATGAGCGGGGGTTCCCCACCGGCTCCTACACATTGCAAAAAGTGAGCAGTACGAAAACTCCACGTTTTCAACCAGACTGGTTTTTTAGCTAAATCTTTGGAAACAGCCTCTATTTCTGACCGTTTAAGTTTTGATGTTAAAAAGATTGGATGGTAACTACGCCGCCTCTCACGCCTCTTTTTTCCGAAATCGTGCAGTCAAAATTCGACACGACACACAAACAGAGTGGCGCACCACTCTAAGTGAACCTAGATCAACCCAACTTTTTGGATATCTCTCTCACTATGACTCTGTTTGTGTGTCGTGTCAAATTTTGACTGCACGATTTCGGAAAAAAGAGGCGTGAGAGGCGGCGTAGTTACCATCCAATCTTTATGTATTAGAATATCGAGCATAGTACACTTGATTTTATCAAATATTAAACAATGTATATTTATTTTGTAAATGTTTTTACAATCTCATTATTTAATTCAAAAATATGAAAAAAATCGTTTTACTATTAAATTAAAATTTAAGGGGGGACTTAGCCCCCCTCCAACAACCCACAGCTTAAAATATTATGCGTATATTCGATAGAAACGGCAAAGTATGCTTTTTTCAATTATGTAAAACAAAAAACTCCCTTTTCCATTGCTCTGTTAGACGCATAATTCTATAGTTTTAGTTCTTTTTCGTTCAAAGGAATTCTTTCCCAATCCCGCATTTAAAATGTACTATCTTCTTCCGCTCTAAATAAAGCCATCTGTGTTTAACATGTTACCAAAGAGGGGATGATTTCAAAACAACATTCCGCTCCAACCCGGATCTAAGTACTCTAGCTGTTATCGGGCTGATGTGATCTGTTCGCGGTATGCGTCGTATCGGGATTAAGAAAAAAAAAGACGGATATGTCCGATTCAAGGCTCATTGACAAAAGAGTTTGTTTTCTGACCAAATTAGACAGATATTTTTCAATTGTATTTTATGAAAGTAAAAGGATTTCATAGATGATTAAGAGGCTTTTATAAAAATATATGACAGGGAAGAGGGCAATGAATAAAATTCTAACACAGTTTTTCTTTACTTGGTATCCGTTAAAAACGAAACTTTTATGTTAAATAAGTAATTCTTGTATCATTTAAAAGAGCTTTACGGGGTTTGAGAGAGACTCTGTTCCCTGATTCCGTGTGGTTAGAGGGGGTTCTTTGTGCAGACTAATTTTTTCTTCTGTAAAAAAGAGAATTGTTTTTTCCATGCTAAACTTTGCCTCCTTTTTAAGGAAAAGGATTCTTGCAAATACCCCCCTCCAGAAAAGAAACCAAAACGGAACGAATCCACATCTATGCAATAGACAGACGGTACTCAACAGCAGTCTGAATTTGGAAATGTGATTATTTTCACCTCTAGCTTCTACCTATTTCTATCCAACTTTTTTTTTTTTTTTTTTTAACTTGGCAAGCTATTACATCTTAGTGTTAATTGGCCGATGACTTAGTATAATTGCATAGTTACTAAAGGAACATTGAATATTTTTTCTGATTTTGTATTTTCGTAATAAAATAGCTTGTCTATAGAAGACTTAGCCATAGCTAGTGGAAACTCTGCATAGATATTTTCATTTTCAGTCTAATTGCGAAGGTACTAAAGGAAAATTGAATATTTTTTCTGATTTTGTGTGTTTTCGCAAGAAAATAACTGGTCTTTTAGCAAACTTAGCCATAGCTAGTTGAAACTCTGCATAAATATCTTCATCTTCAATCTAATTGCGTAGGTACTAAAGGAGCATTGAACATTTTTTCTGACTTTGTGTGACCACCCGGCGCCCCAATGGCTCCTGAGCCCCCCATTATAATACTTTTTAAGGCTTTATTATATCTTTTCAGAACAAATTATTATTTTAGGGAATTATTTCGGTGAAACGGTTAGAGACATTTTAAAAGATGACTTAAAAGAGGATTTTAGAAGAGGATTTGAGGGTGAAACTCTGTGGTCGTTATAATACACAAGTTTTATTTGAACAGTGTTGCGAGGTCCCTTACCACAACCCCAAAGGGCTCCAATCCCCCCACCCCAACCCCGAAGGAAGTCCCCGGTCCTCAAAGGTTCTCTAGGCTCCCAAAGGGCCCCCGGCGCCCCAATGGCTCCTGAGTCCTCCATTATAAAACTTTTTAAGGCTTTATTATATCTTTTCAGAACAAATTATTATTTTAGGGAATTATTTCAGTGAAACGGTTAGAGACAATTTAAAAGATGATTTAAAAGAGGATTTGAGGGTGAAGCTCTGTGGTCGTTATAATAGACAAGTTACATTTGAACAGTGTTGTGAGTTCCCCCACCACAACCCCAAAGGGCTCCGATCCCCCCCCCCCCAACCCATGTATTCGCGAAGTTACTCTGTGGTCGTTATAATACACAAGTTCCATTTGAACAGTGTTGTGAGGTACACTACCACAACCCCAAGGGCTTTCAATCCCCCCCCCCCCAACCCGAAGGACGACCCCGGTCCTCAAATGTTGGAAGTGTGACCCCACGGCCCTCGGTGCCCCCAAGGCTCCGGTGCCTCCAATATAAAACTTTTTAAGGCTTTATTATATATTTTCAGAACAAATTATTATTTTAGGGAATTATTTGGATAAAATAGTTAGAGACATTTTAAAAGATGATTTTAGAAGAGGATTTGAGGGTGAAACTCTTTGGTCGTTATAATACACAAGTTCCATTTGAACAGTGTTGTGAGGTCCCTTACCACAACCCCACAGGGCTCCGATACCCCCACCACAACCCCGAAGGAAGCCCCCGGTCCTCAAAGGTTCTCTGGGCTCCCAAAGGGCCCCCGGCGCCCCAATTGCTCCTGAGTCCCCCATTATAATACTTTTTAAGGCTTTATTATATCTTTTCAGAACAAATTATTATTTTAGGGAATTATTTCGGTGAAACAGTTAGTGACATTTTAAAAGATGATTTAAAAGATGATTTTAGAAGAGGATTTGAGGGTGAAACTCTGTGGTCGTTATAATACACAAGTTCCATTTGAACAGTGTTGTGAGGTCCCTTACCACAACTCCAAAGGGCTCCGACTCCCCCACCCCAACCCCGAAGGAAACCCCCGGTTCTCAAAGGTTCACTGGGCTCCCAAAGGGCCCCCGGCGCCCCAATTGCTCCTGAGTCCCCCATTATAATACTTTTTAAGGCTTTATTATATCTTTTCAGAACAAATTATTATCTTAGGGAATTATTTCGGTGAAACAGTTAGAGACATTTTAAAAGATGATTTAAAAGATGATTTTATAAGAGAACTTGAGGGTGAAACTCTGTGGTCGTTATAATACACAAGTTCCATTTGAACAGTGTTGTGAGGTCCCCTACCACAACCCCAAAGGTGAAACCTAAGTCCATTTTTGGTTCGAAAAATAAAACTATTTCTGTAAAATCTGAGCTAATAAGGCTTTTTGACTGTAAACTCTAGTTTGTTGAAAGAAAATTATGGTAAAAACAATTCTCTGGTTCAAAGGTGAAACTTAAGTCCTTTTTTGGATTGAAAAATAAAACTATATCCGTAAAATCTGAACTAATAATTCAATATTTTTTTCATAAAAACAAACTATTTTTTTTAACTTTGAAATTTTTCAACTTTATTTATTTTTTTCTTTTTGTATCTACCTTAAAATGTCAAAGTATGCTTACGGTTCTAACAATTGTGCTCTATGATTGGTCAGAGACACGATGTGGCTTCCCCACTGGTATTCTATGACCGCTTATCGTCACTACCTAGTCTACTGCATGTATTAAATCAGTATTTTTTACACAGTGGAACGATAAGCACATAAGTCATATCTTTTAAAAAAGAAAGTGAAGATGGAACATTTTAATAGAGGGTGTTCACATAACAAGGTTATTGTAGCATTGAATGCCGACAAGGAGAAGTATTTAAACTATGAAACAAGTACAAGTGGTAGCACTATTGGAAATGTATGCATTTATTGTCATGACAGTAAGAAATTAAATTTCTTTGGGATACCGAAAAAATTCAACTGTTATGATGGTGGTTATGCGAGATTGAGATTTCCAGAGATGATTGCACTCAAAGAAAATGCTAACATAAAAATAATTGTCGACGATAGAGGACAACTCCTTGCTACTGCTGCTGGTAACACATTACCTACGGATACATCCAATCATCAGCTTTCGGGTATTAGCATTCAACGGAAGGCTAATAAAAAAAGGCCTACTCTGCTACTAATATCGTAAACCATATCTTGTTTACGTGCCGAAACTGCTACCTGTGTAAAAATAATGTGTTAATAGACAGTGAAATTGCAAGAAAAATAAAAATTGCATTGTCAAAAAATATCACTACGGAATATAAAGATGAAACGATGAAGAAAAAAGCACCAGTAAACATTACTGGCATTGATCAAACAGTCAATGAATCAAATAATAGCAAAGACGAAAAGCATATTGAGCCTGTTCAGGAGACACAAGTAAAAATTGTGTATGATTCAAAATGGAATAATGATTATTCTACTGATTACGAACTAAGAGAAGACAATAACTACAATATCAAGAGAGAACATGGTGAACTATTTTATGGAACAGATTCAAAATATCCAAAGCTAATCATTGATATTAATAATGTATCATAATATATTTTTGTATTAATATTCTACATAGCATTATTTCATTAAAAATATTACATTGTTATGTGTTCATTATTTTTGAGAGTAAGCTAGCATATCAAGCGTTTAGAATGTATATTAAAACATTGGATATGAAGGAAAAGGAATTTGTGTACATCCGTTGTCAGACACACTATTTCAGTAAAATCTGCGCTATTAAGGGTTTTTGACCGTAAACTATAGTTTTTTGTAAGAAAATTATGGAAATACAAGTCTCTGGTTCAAATGTGTAGCTTAAGTCTATTTTTGGATCGAAAAATAAAACTATTTCCGTAAAATCTGAGCTAGTAAGGCTTTTTCAACCGTAAACTCTAGTTTCTTGTAAGAAAATTATGTAAAATACAATTCGCTGGTTCAAATGTGAAACTTAGTTCCATTCTCTGGTTCAAATGTAGAAAAACCCATGTGGGTGCATTGAAATAAAAAAAATTTAACAAGAAATGACTGAAAAGTGTTATTCTTTGGTTCAAATGTAGAAAAAAACCGTGTGAGTGAGTTGAAATAAAAACAAAATTTAATAAGAAATGACTGAAAAGTGTTTTGGAGGAGATGGCTTGATTGACAGAAGGATGTATTAGCGAAGTTATAGTGGAGGGCGACAATGTCTTCAAAGTCAAGGCTATAAGAAAAAAAAGTTCCGAATATTTTTGTAGGTTTGTAGTTTACGCACTAATATCAATATCATTAATGATTCTATTTGAACTTTCTCCAACTCGATCAAATTGGTCTCCAAACGGTTCATGATAAAAAAATAGTTTGGGACAAGAAAAAAAACTAAAATAATGTCATGAAATCATTTTCAACACTCAGAGAAGTTTTTTTTGTGTGTGTAAGTTTTTGTGTGTGTATGCGTAAGTTGTGTGTGTGTGTGTGTAAGTTTTTTTTTGTGTGTGAAAGTTTTTTTTGTGTGTGTGTAAATTTTTTTTGTGTGTGTGTGTGTGTGTGAGTTTTTATGTGTGTGTAAGTTTTTTTGTGTGTGTGTAAGTTTTTTTTTGTATGTGTGTAAGTTTTTGTGTGTGTATGTAATTTTTTATGTGCGTGTAAGTTTTTGTATGCGTGTAAATTTTTGCGTGTGTGTGTAAGTTTTTGTGGGTGTGTAAGTTTTTGTGTGTGTGTAAGTTTGTGTGTGTGTGTGTGTGTGTGTGTGTTTGTAAGTTTGTGTGTGTGTGTGTGTGTGTAAGTTTTTATGTGTGTGTGTAAGTTTCTGTGTGTGTGTGTGTGTGTGATTTTTGACCATAAACTCTAGTTTCCTATAAGAAAATTATGGAAAATACAATTCTATCGTTCACATTGTTTGTGTGTGTGTGTGTGTGTGTGTGTAAGTTTTTATGTGTCTGTGTAAGTTTCTGTGTGTGTGTGTGTGTGTGTGTGTGTGATTTTTGACCATAAACTCTAGTTTCCTATAAGAAAATTATGGAAAATATAATTCTATCGTTCAAATGTGAAACTTAGTTCCATTCTCTGGTTCAAATGTAGAAAAACCCGTGTGGGTGAGTTGAAATAAAAAATTTTAACAAGAAATGAGTGAAAAGTGTTTTGGGGGAGATTTTTTGATTGGCAGAAGGACTTATTGGTAAAGTTATAGGGGAGGGCGACAAAGTCTTCAAAGTCAAGGCTTTAAGAAAAAAAAAGTTCTGAATGTTTTTTTAATTTTGTAGTTTACGCACTAATATCATATCAGTAACGATTCGAGGATGTTTCCCCATTTATCGATAATCAGGCAATTTTCTCAAGCTCTTGCTCTGAAATAGAGGCTGTTTCCAAAGATTTAGAATAAGAAAAAAATTGTCTATTTGCTTGCCTTTCCTTGGCACCTTTACAAATGAGCGGGGGTTCCCCACCGGTTCCTACACATTGCAAAAAAGTGAGCAGTACGAAAACTCCACGTTTTCAACCAGACTGGTTTTTTAGCTAAATCTTTGGCAACAGGCTCTATTTCTGACCGTTTAAGTTTTGATGTTAAAAAGATTGGATGGTAACTACGCCGCCTCTCACGCCTCTTTTTTCCGAAATCGTGCAGTCAAAATTTGGCACGACACACAAACAGAGTCATAGTGAGAGAGATATCCAAAAAGTTGGGTTGATCTAGGTTCACTTAGAGTGGCGCGCCACTCTAATTTTTGACTGCACGATTTCGGAAAAAAGAGGCGTGAGAGGCGGCTTAGTTACCATCCAATCTTTTTAACATCAAAACTTAAACGGTCAGAAATAGAAGCTGTTTCCAAAGATTTAGCTTAAAAACCAGTCTGGTTGAAAACGTGGATTTTTCGTACTGCTCACTTTTTGCAATGTGTAGGAACCGGTGGGGAACCCCCGCTCATTTGGAAAGGTGCCAAGGAAAGGCAAGCAAATAGACAATTTTTTTCTTATTCTAAATCTTTGGAAACAGCCTCTATTTCTGAGCAAGAGCTTGAGAAAATTGCCTGATTATCGATAAATGGGGAAACATCCTCGAATCGTTACTGATATGAAACAATGTGAACGATAGAATTGTATTTTCCATAATTTTCTTATAGGAAACTAGAGTTTATGGTCAAAAATCCCACACACACACACACACAGGAAATTACACACACATAAAGACTTACACACACACACACAGACACAAACAAACTTACACACACACACACACAAAAACTTACACAAACACAAAAACTAACACACCCACAAAAACGTACACACACACACAAAAATTTACACGCACACAAAAACTTACACACACATAAAAACTTACATACACACACAAAACTTACACACAGACAAAAAAAAACTTACATACACAAAAAAAACTTACACACACATAAAAACTCACACACACACACACACACAAAAAAGAAAATTACACACACAAAAAAAAAACTTACACACACAAAAAAAAACTTACACACACACACAACTTACACATCCACACATACAACATTACACACAAAAAAAAACTTCTCTGAGTATTGAAAGTGATTTCACGACATTATTTTAGTTTTTTTTTCTTGTCCAAAACTATTTTTTTATCATGAACCGTTTAGAGACCTATTTGATCGAGTTGGAGAAAGTTCAAACAGAATCATTACTAATATTGATATTAGTGCGTAAACTACAAACATACAAAAATATTTGGAACTTTTTTTTTTCTTATAACCTTGACTTTGAAGACATTGTTGGCCTCCACTATATCTTCGCTAATACATCCTTCTGTCAATCAAGCCATCTCCTCCAAAACACTTTTCAGTCATTTCTTTTTAAAAAAAAATTTTATTTCAACTCACTCACACTCTTTTTTTCTACATTTGAACCAAAGAATAACACTTTTAAGTCATTTATTGTTAAATTTTGTTTTATTTCAACGCATCCACATGGGTTTTTGTACATTTGAACCAGAGAACGGAACTAAGTTTCACATTTGAAGCAGAGAATTGTATTTTACATAATTTTCTTACAATAAACTAGAGTTTACGGTCGAAAAAGCCTTAATAGCTCAGATTTTACCAAAAAAGTTTTATTTTTCGATCCAAAAATAGACTTAAGTTACACATTTGAATCAGAGAATTGTATTTCCATAATTTTCTTACAAAAAACTAGAGTTTACGGTCAAAAACCCTTAATAGCTCAGATTTTACGGAAATAGTGTGTCTGACAATAGATGTACACAAATTCCTTTTCCTACATCTCCGATGTTTTAATATACATTCTAAACGCTTGATATGCTAGCTTACTTTAAAAAATAATGAACACGTAACAATGTAATATTTTTAATGAAATAATGCTATGTAGAATATTAATACAAAAATATATTATGATACATTATTAATATCAATGATTAACTTTGGACGTTTTCAATCTGTTCCATAAAATAGTTCACCATGTTCTCTCTTGATATTGTAGTTATTGTCTTCTCTTAGTTCGTAATCAGTAGAATAATCATTATTCCATTTTGAATCATACACAATTTTTACTGGTGTCTCATGAACAGGCTCAATACGCTTTTCGTCTTTGCTATTATTTGATTCATTGATTGTTTGATCAATGCCAGTAATGTTTGCTGGTGCTTTGTTCTTCATCGTTTCATCTTAATATTCCGTAGTGATATTTTTTGACAATGCCATTTTTATTTTTCTTGCAATTTCACTGTCTATTAACACATTATTTTTACACAGGTAAAAGTTTCGGCAAGTAAACAATATATGGTTTACGATATTATTAGCAGAGTAGGCCTTTGTCTTATTAGCCTTCCGTTGAATGCTAATACCCGAAAGCTGATGATTGGATGTATCCGCAGGTAACGTATCACCTACAGCAGTAGCAAGGAGTTGTCCTCTATCATCAACAATTATTTTTATGTTAGCATTCTCTTTGAGTGCAATCATCTCTGGAGATCTCAATCTCGCATAACAACCATCATAAGAGTTGAATTTTTTCGGTATCCCAAAGAAATTTAATTCCTTACTGTCATGACAATGCATGCATACATTTCCAATAGTGCTACCAATTGTACTTGTTTCATAGTTTGAGTACTTCTCCTTGTCGGCATTCAATGCTACAATAACCTTGTTATGTGAACACCCTCTATTAAAATGTTCCATCTTCACTTTCTTTTTTAAAAGATATGACTTATGTGTTTATCCTTCCACTGTGTAAAAAATACTGATTTAATACATGCAGTAGACTAGGTAGTGACGATAAGCGGTCATAGAATACCAGTGGGAAAGCGACATCGTGTCTCTGACCAATCATAGAGCACAATTGTTAGAACCGTAAGCATACTTTGACATTTTAAGATAGATACAAAAAGAAAAAAATAAATAAAGTTGAAAAATTTCGAAGTTTAAAAAAAAAATAGTTTGTTTTTATTAAAAAAATATTGAATTATTATTTAAGATTTTAAGTATATATTTTTATTTTTCAATCCAAAAAAGGAATTAAGTTTCACATTTAAACCATAGAATTGTATTTTCAATAATTTTCTTACAAAAAACTAGAGTTTACATTCAAAAACCCTCATTAGCTCAGATTTTACAGAAATATTTTTATTATTTGAACCAAAAATGGACTTAGGTTTCACCTTTGGGTTTGTGGTAGGGGACCTCACAACACTGTTCAAATGGAACTTGTGTATTATAACGACCACAGAGTTTCACCCTCAAATCCTCTTCTAAAATCATCTTTTAAATCATCTTTTAAAATGTCTCTAACTGTTTCACCGAAATAATTCCCTAAAATAATAATTTGTTCTGAAAAGATATAATAAAGCCTTAAAAAGTATTATAATGGGGGACTCAGGAGCAATTGGGGCGCCGGGGGCCCTTCGGGAACCCAGAGAACCTTTGAGGACCGGGGATTTCCTTGGGGGTTGGGGTGGGGGAGTCGGAGCCCTTTGGGGTTGTGGTAAGGGACCTCACAACACTGCTCAAATGGAACTTGTGTATTATAACGACCACAGAGTTTCACCCTCAAATCCTCTTCTAAAATCATCTTTTAAATCATCTTTTAAAATGTCTCTAACTGTTTCATCGAAATAATACCCTAAAATAATAATTTGTTCTGAAAAGATATAATAAAGCCTTAAAAAGTATTATAATGGGGGACTCAGGAGCCATTGGGGCGCCGGGGGCCCTTTGGGAGCCCAGAGAACCTTTGAGAACCGGGGGCTTCCTTCGGGGTGGGGGTGGGGGGATCGGAGCCCTTTGGGGTTGTGGTAAGGGACCTCACAACACTGTTCAAATGGAACTTGTGTATTATAACGAACAAAGAGTTTCACCCTCAAATCCTCTTCTAAAATCATCTTTTAAAATGTCTCTAACTATTTCACCGAAATAATTCCCTAAAATAATAATTTGTTCTGAAAAGATATAATAAAGCCTTAAAAAGTATTATAATGGAGGCTCAGGAGCCATTGGGGCGCCGGGGGCCCTTTGGGAGCCCATAGAACCTTTGAGGACGGGGGGTTTCCTTCGGGGCTGGGGTGGGGGGATCGGAGCCCTTTGGGGTTGTGGTAAGGGACCTCACAACACTGTTCAAAAGGAACTTGTGTAATATAACGACCACAGAGTAACTTCGCTAATACATGGGTTGGGGGGGGGGGGATCGGAGCCCTTTGGGGTTGTGGTAGGGGAACTCACTACACTGTTCAAAAGGAACTTGTGCATTATAATGAGAACCGAGTTTTACCCTCAAATCCTCTTTTAAAATCCTCTATTAAGTCATCTTTTATAAAGTTTCTAACTTCTTCACTGAAATAAATCACTAAAATAATAATTTTTTCTGAAAAGATATAACAAAGCCTTAAAAAGTATTATAATGGGGGACTCGGAAGCCATTGGGGCGCCAGGGGCCCTTTGAAAGCCCAGAGAACCTTTGAGGACCGGGGGTTTCCTTCGGGGTTGGGGTGGGGGGATCGGAGCCCTTTGGGGTTGTGGTAAGGGATCTCACAACACTGTTCAAATGGAACTTGTATATTATAACGAGCACAGAGTTTCACCCTCAAATCCTCTTCTAAAATCATCTTTTAAGTCATCTTTTAAAATGTCTCTAACTGTTTCACCGAAATAATTCCCTAAAATAATAATTTGCTCTGAAAAGATATAATAAAGCCTTAAAAAGTTTTATAATGGAGGACTCTGGAGCCATTGGGGCGCCGGGGGCCCTTTGGGAGCCCAGAGAACATTTGTGGACCGGGGGATTCCTTGGGGGTTGGGGTGGGGGGATCGGAGCCCTTTGGGGTTGTGGTAAGGGACCTCGCAACACTGTTCAAATGGAACTTGTGTATTATAATGACCACAGAGTTTCACCCTCAAATCCTCTTCTAAAATCATCTTTTAAGTCATCTTTTAAAATGTATGTAACTGTTTCACCAAAATAATTCCATAAAATTACAATTTGTTCTAATAATATATAAAAAAGCCTTAAAAAGTATTATAATGGGGGACTCAGGAGCCATTGGGGCGCCGGGTGGTCACACAAAATCAGAAAAAATGTTCAATGTTCCTTTAGTACCTACGCAATTAGATTAAAAATGAAGATATTTATGCAGAGTTTCAACCAGCTATGGCTAATTTTGCTAAAAGACCAGTTATTTTCTTGCTAAAACACACAAAATCAGAAAAAATATTCAATGTTCCTTTAGTACCTACGCAATGAGACTAAAAATGAAGATATTTATGCAGAGTTTCAACTAGCTATGGCTAAGTTTGCTAAAGACCAGCTATTTTCTTGCGAAAACACAAAATCAGAAAAAATATTCAATGTTCCTTTAGTACCTACGCAATTAGACTAAGTCATCGCCCAGTTAACACTAAGATGTAATAGCTTGCCAAGTTTAAAAAAAAAAAAGTTGGATAGAAATAGGTAGAAGCTGGAGGTGAAAATACTCACATTTCCAAATTCAGACTGCTGTTGAGTACCGTCCGTTTCTTGCATAGATGTGGATTCGTTCCCTCTTGGTTTCTTTTCCGGAGGGGGGTAGTTGCAAGAATCCTTTTCCTTAAAAAGGAGGCAAAATTTAGCATGGAAAAAACAATTCCCTTTTTCTACAGAAGAAAAAATTAGTCTGCACAAAGAACTCCCTCTAACCACACGGAATCAGGGAACAGAGTCTCTCTCAAACCCCATAAAGCTCTTTTAAATGATACAAGAATTACTTATTTAACATAAAAGTTTCGTTTTTAACGGATACCAAGTAAAGAAAAACTGTGTTAGAATTTTATTCATTGCCCTCTTCCCTGTCATATATTTTTATAAAAGCCTCTTAATCAACTCTGAAATCCTTTTACTTTCATCATATCCAATTGAAAAATATCTGTCTAATTTGATCAGAAAACAAACTCTTTTGTCAATGAGCCTTGAATCGGACATATCCGCCTTTTTTTTTCTTAATCCCGATACGACGCATACCGCGAACAGATCACATCAGCCCGATAGCAGCTAGAGTACTTAGATCTGGGTTGGAGCGGAATGTTGTTTTGAAATCACCCCCTCTTTGGTAACATGTTAAACACAGATGGCTTTATTTAGAGCGGAAGAAGATAGTACATTTTAAATGCGGGATTGGGAAAGAATTCCTTTGAATGAAAAAGAACTAAAACTATAGAATTATGCGTCTAACAGAGCAATGGAAAAGGGAGTTTTTTGTTTTACATAATAGAAAAAAGCATGCTTTGCCGTTTCTATCGAATATACCCATCATATTTTAAGCTTTGTGTTGTTGGAGGGGGGCTAAGTCCCCCCTGAAATTTGAATTTACAATTAAAACGATTTTTTTTTTTTTTTTTTTTTTGAAATAAAGAATGAATGTGTACTCACATTGAAAATAGAAATATCCATTGTTTCAGAGTTAATAAAATCCAGTGTACTATGCTCGATATGCTAATACATAATGAAAATTGAATTCCATAGCATGAACACTTTATACAGGGTTTCAATGACGAATTGTTAAGCAATTCTCTGATTGGCTGCCTAAAAAACAGGTGTCAGCTCGAAGAAAAAAAAACCACTCTGATAAAAAAAAAAAACTTGGAGTTGAAACGTAGTTTTATAACGTGTTTAATCACGTGTAGTTTTAAGAATGTATATGTGAACTCATGACCTACATTCATTGTGTAATTGACAACAAAAACAGAAAAGAAAAAAAAAACTCCCGTCTGGTAGGACAAGTATCGTTCGTAGTAATAGGTGCTTGACCCTGACAAGCCAATGTACCGGTTAGACTACACTGTATATTCATGCCTTCAGGCGTAGGTGTGAAATCAGCACCTTTCTTACTACTAACCTCTCAACCAACCCACCCGTCTCCGGGTGGCAAACACTAGTACAAAGGGGTTTAATGCCAAGGGTCATGAATAGTTTCTGCATCGCTTGGAAGATGAGGTTACTTCTATTGTCGGTTAGGATCTCTGAAGGTATCCCTACTCGAGAGAAAAACTTGATCAATTCGTCAGCTTTCTTCTGTGAATGGTTCAAGCAAAGTGGTATAGCCTCTGGGTATCTAGTTGCATAGTCGCTTGTCAGTAGGATCCGCCTTAAATCGGTTTTACTGCGCTCTAGAGGTCCCATCAGGTCCATTCCTATTTTGTGGAAAAGACTTTCAATGATCGGGAGTGGTTTCACTGGCACTTTCTCTATCTGGCATTTTCTGGCTCTCATCTTGCAGTCATGACACTGTTGGCAATGTTATGCTACGTCCAGATAAAATTTCGGCCAAAAAAATCTTTCCAGAATCCTGTCAGTAGTTCGTTGCCTGCCCATATGCCCTCCCATAGGTGAATTGTGGGCCAGTTTTAGCACGTCTTTTCTGTAGGCTGAAGGAACCACTAATTGCCACTTCTGCTCGTCCCGATCTTCATCCTTGACGACTCGGTAAAGGATCTCATCCCTTGCAATGAAATTTTTGCCACTTTAGGTTCGGCCTTAGCCCGCACCCCGAATTCTTGCAAGGTATCATCCATCCTCTGTAACTCAGCAAAACCTTTCCCTTTCTTTCCAGGTTTCATCGGAGCCTCTTCTCCGTCTAACTTGCTCTGAGAAGCGGCCTTCCTTTCTTTACGCTTCTGCCCCCAACTCTTCCGTGCTTTTCCTCCTCCAGAAAATATTTAGTCGTCAAAGCCAAACTATCTTGCCTCCAAAACATCCATTTGTAACTCAGCCGGCTTGTTTGCTCTGGCTCTCGTTGTCACAAACACATCTACTTCCGAATCTACCAGCCTCGAGAACTTTGGGAAATTTCTCGCCTCTCATTCCAGGCAATCTAATGGTACTATGTCAATTTTGAATTTTTGGTCAACCTGCTTGAGACTTTAGGTAGGTGTGCCTTACCGAAAACTAACACACAAGTAACTTGTCCAATAAGAGAGTCATACTTACTCCAACCATTTACCCGTGCCATTTTAACATTTTTGCCTCTCAATTACTCCGACTGTCTGTCTTGGCTTTTTTCCTACAATTAGCTATGTCTTGATGCCTACTGCAAAATACTTTATTTTTAATTCACTGCAACCTTCACTAGAAGTTCAACTAGCAAACTATCTTCTTGTTTCATCCGTGCGTCCACAACTTCCTTAGGGTATTCGTGTGCGTCACCGTGAACACATCTTAAGCTTTTAGGCTCCTCCCAGTGCCATGACTCTTCTGGTGCCAACTCCGAGTGCAGAATTGTTATGTCCGCTCCACTGTCCACCAGCATTTCAACATTCCTTCCTTCTAATTTGCCATGAAGTACTACCGCTGCCCCTTACGACTCCAGGTGATCGGGCCTTTCCGGGCTCTCAGCCAAGAAACCCTGTCGCGTATTTTCTCGCTGCTGCTTTTTCCTCTGACAGTTCTTCGCAAAGTGTAATGCGTCATTACACACAAACCAGGCTCTCCTGTTTCCTGCTCGGTGACTATCGCGCGAGCTTCCTTCCTTGGATTCAGCTCTCGCTTTATGACTGCTCTCCTCTCCTTTACGGTTGCCTTCAAAACTCCTCTGTTTCCTTCCCTGCTTACCCGGACATTGGTCTCTGTTATCGCCATCTGTCTTCAAGCAATGTTTCATTGTGTTACGAGCTAGGTTGCTATCTTCCACAAGATAAACAGCTTCCTTTAGAGTTTTAAACTGGCTCTCCCGAAGGGCTACCTGCAGGTGGTACGGTACTGCCTCCGTAAACTGTTCCACCTGTAAAAGCTTAAAACTTTCTTCTGCATCCTTCAGTGGCACAACCACTATGGCTGGCCGAGTGCTTGTTGACGCTAGGTTCTCTGCCTGCGCTCTCTGCGGTGTTAGATTGAGCCATCTTTTGAAGTTGGTTGCCAGCTTCCTTCCGAAATCTCCGTAGGACTCCTTTTCTTCTTTTCTTCCACTTGGAAGCGTATGCGATACGTTTCATTTGTGACACAATACTTCTCAATTATTGCTGTCTTAACCACATCATAATCAGCTAATGTATGCGCCGATAAACCTGACATCATCTCCAATGCGGAACAAGATAGAACTAAATACAGCTGTGTAGCCCACTGTTCCCCAGGTCAGCCACTTGTCGTCGCTGTGCTCTCAAACATGCTTAAAAATGAGTCTATGTCGTCACTATCTGACAGTTTCATTAGCTTGGGCTTAATTGTGGCTTGTGCTGCTGTAGCCTGCTGCTGATTTGCCGCAGGTTGAACCGCCAAGCTAGTTGTTAGGACATTTAGTGCTGTCATAAGCTGATTAAACTGTGCTGCACCCATTGGAATCAGATTTTTATTACCCAAGATCTGAATACTTGCTGATATTTCCGGCAGTACTTCTATCCCTACCTTTCCTTCCGCTTTCTCTGTCCTTGCCTTACTATCTTCTGTTCCAGAAATAACCTCAGGCAAAAATTCACACTCTGTTGTACTCCCTTCTTGTGAGGACAACTGATCCCCTTTGCCAGGCTCTCAGCCCCACCTACAACCCCTTTTATATTTGAATGAAATTTTTGTTCCGTTTTAGAGTTGAACTCCTTAAGAGGGTCTACTTTTGTCCTCCTCTTAGGAATCGCTGATGCTCCGTCGTTTAGAGTATCGGGTAATTTCACGTGAACTCGACGCAGAGAACTGAACCTAGGTGTCCTAGGCTGTCTCACAGACTCGGTAGGATTCTCAGGCATACGACTTCGCCCAACTTAGGTTACAAAAAGGTTTTCTTTTTCTTATACTAAAATAAAACTCCTATAATTTCTCTAAGGTTTACAAAAATATTGCCTTTCTTTAGCGCCTCAATTACCGGCAAAATGTCACTCCAATGTATCGACAATTAGGAAAACAGGAAAATTTGGTAGGCGGGTTTCACGATATAATCAACTGGAAAGTATAGACTTTTCTCAAAAGTCTAAAAGGAGAACTGAAAGGCTATAAAAACAGCAAAATTGTCGTAACGTGAATTACTTAATCAAGTTTAGGAAAGGTGTTTATTCTTCAAAGTTCAGGAAAGGTCTGACCCTTTCATACGAAAAAATTCATTCAAAACGAAACTAGCTTATATCTAGGCTCTCCGCCAAAACAGGTAATTTGCCTTTTTCAAGTCAGACACTTACGAACTACAATCTGAGAAAGTAAACATCACGACGTGAAAATAACAAAAAGAAAAGAAAAATGATAAACAATCACACCTACTGATAAAAAAAAGCCAAGATATGGCTAAGATAACATCTCACTTGTAACCACTGATACAGCCGTCTTAGCTAAATGGTTGACACGCTGGGTTGGAAATCCTTTGTCCGAGGAGAACGGGTTTCATTCCTGGCGTGGCTGGCTATTAAGTTTGGGAGGGACGAGGGCCAGTGGCGTGACTCTGTAAGCTCAGCCAGAGTCGACCCAGCTCTACATGGGTACCTGCAGAAACCTGGGGAAGGTAAGCAGGAAGGGTGTGCGAAAGCAAAGGAAGGTTGGCCCCCAACCCCCCATTGCACTTCCTGGCTGAAGGGTCACAAAGCAGAGATCAGCACCGCCGGTTTGGACCTTATGGGTCTAGTGCCGTCATAAATACACACTTAAACACAGATACAGAGAATTGAAACGGCAAGAAATAGGTTTGAAAAGCTTATGTCAACCCTAATTTGCTTCCAAGTATTTTCTAATAATATTAGAACATTTTTTGTTTTTTTGTTTTTCCAGACTCATCTTACAGAAGGGAGAGCTATTCCAAGTTTTCATATTTTCCAATTTGAAAAACCTACACCTTCAATTGGTGCTGTATTTTTGGAAAATATCAATGATAAAATACAAGCTTACACTTCAAATAAAGTTTCTTTAACTTTTTATCTATTATTAGCTAAGTATTATGTTTAAATGGCATTCGCAGATTAGCGTGAGTAATTCACCTTTTGAGTCTTCTGAAACTTGGAAGGCTTCCCGGAAGATATGCCCACTCAAAAATTGTCTAATCAAATTAGTCAATCTCACCTATATAACACACAATCATTGGCAAGTCCTGGAGAAGGGTCCTAGGATTGTCTTGTCTCGCTTATAACTATAGTTAAGAAAATGGTTCTTGCTTTTAAAGTTTTTAAGAAATCCTGCCCAAATGGAAAACTTACAGTTTACCTGGGAAAAAGAGACTATGTGGATAATTTGACGAAGATCGAGCCAATAGGTAAGAGTTACGAATGATCTGTTCCTATATTTTGGTTTTTGCGTAACATAAGAAAAAAAACGCTTAACACTGTTAAAAAAAAAAAAAAAAAAAAAAAAAAAAAAAATGCTTAATGGTATTAGGAGATCTGATTTTGTTTCTAAAAAAAATTGGATTTATGAGAATTCACTCATAAATCCATGTAATTGGATTTATTGTAAGTTGGATTTATTGAGAATTCACTGGTACAAATGTTACTACCCACCCCCCTCCTCCACCCTAAAAAAAACAACGGGATTTGTGATTGATTACAAAATTCAGACACATTCTAGAGAACTCTGTAAACAAATGGCAAAACTTTTGAATCACTAAAACAGGTTTCGTCGAAGAGAAAAAAACTGGCCCTTTGCTACCTACGTGCTAGGAAGGCTTGTTTGTCTTTTCTCTGTTGGCAAGTTTCTTTTATCCATTTTGTCCGGGTCAAGGGTAAGGGGAAAAGGGTCGTATCAGTCACTCCACTAATATAACCCGCTTCATGCCTTTTGGCTGTTTTCCAAGACAGTTTTCAAGAAATTCAAATTTCAAAAATGACAATTATGTGACTATTATTATTTATTTGATGAAGAAATGCAATAGTAAAATTTTGCTAAAAAAATAAACAAAAATATCTTAAAGTGTAGTAAAGTTAGTTAATGCACCCTCAATTTCCAAGTAATGCTGTCAAACAGCACATGTCAAAATATATGGATATCTAAAAAAGTAGAAAATTAAATGAATATTTTTATGTGATATTTTATATAAAATTGGCAATTTTTTTTATTTGCGAATGTCAGATTATATGTATATTAATCAAAAAATAATACAAGTTCTTAAGAAGTTGGACAAGTGTCATTTTTTGAAAAACTGGGATATGAAATCTATTTTTTTCGTTTTAGAGGGTGTTTTGGTTATTGATGAAGAATATTTAAAAGGACGAAAAGTTTTTGGTCAAGTTATTTGTAGCTTTCGTTATGGCCGAGAAGAAGATGAAGTTATGGGACTCGAATTTCAGAAAGACCTCCTTATGGCATCTGAAGAAATCATACCAGCAAACGAAAAAAAGCCTACAGTAAGCAAGCTCCAGGTAAGAAATTAAAACTTATAATTTTGCCACAGAATTTAAAAAAATGAAAATTAAACTTACCCATTTGAAATGAGTAATAAAACTACGGCCGCTTCGCGAAGCTTAAGGCATTAATCAGCTGTTTGCTGATCGGCAACCCTGCCTAACTGCTGTCTTTTAAATGGGCTGATTACCACACGAAAGGTAATTTTTTGGTTTCTGAGACTAGTCGTGTCTTTTCAAGAAAAAAAAGGACACATCACTGCTTATGCGAAGAAGTGATTTTCCTTTTTCCCTCGAGATAGGGACTGCAATTCTCAAATATGGGATTTTCGACCGTGGTGTTGATGTAGCTTTATTTCCATCGGCACCACTTTCAGGGGGTTTCAGGTTGTTGTTTGAAATACTCATAAAATTTTTTTCACAATAAACTTTTGCTGTTAATGCCAGCCGAAATGGCGGTTATCATTCTTCAATCAGCTTTAAATGGCAATTCTTCCTCACTTTACAGTTTAAAAATTATATAGTTTAAACTTTTGTGATATGTTTTCTTTACTTGACAATTTGGATGCTTGGGTTTTTAAATATTTGGTTACTATAAATTGAATTCAATCGAATTAAACTTCATTAAACAAAAAAAAACAAGACACAATTTACAACAATATCCACAAATTCAACCAAATAACTAAATATAAGTATTTATTTATATAATGATAGTAAATAAAATAAATATCAGAATCAATCTCTCTCATCAAAAAAAAAGATATTCACATTTAAATAAATAAATAAAGATGGACTGGATTTCGATTTTTACTAGGTTGCAGCTGCCACTGCAACCTCGATCTATGGCTCGGTGAATTACGCTGTGAAATATATATATTTAACATATATATATTTTCTGATATAAATAGGAATCTGGTTATTTGAAATAGATAAATGGAAACTTACAAAACCTTGTATATCTTAAGTAATACGGAGAAAAAAAAAAGAAAAATACATTTTTATGAAAAAGACCTGCATATGCAGCTATACAGTTCATGGTAGTATTGCGAGCCAAATCTAAAAAAAATAAACATTGATAAAAACAAAAATCCATAAAAGTAAGCTAAAAATAGATGGAACCAAAGAGCTTAAGAAGTTGTAGCTTTCCTTTAAAGGGATGGTTGTCTTTGGCAATAGATAAGTATTAGTCTTTAATTTGCTACAGACGAGAAGCGGTATCACGTTTAATTTATGATTTTGCTAATTAGTTTATTTAATAATTGATTTTGCTAAAATTTAATTAATTAGTTTTGCTTATAAATTTCCTTGATTCACTGTCGCAAGACTAACGAGGTTGTTATACTTCCCTAAAAACTTTATAATCTTAAACAACCAAAAGAAAAATCTTTGAAAAATCTTTTTGTTTCCAGGCATGGATAGACGTAAGAGGGATCCAGGGGCAAAAGATATTTTCATTTTTACGTTCTTGGTACTTAAATTTTAAATTCGTGTTTACTTTATAATATTTATAATAAAACTATTACAGATTATCTTGTATATAACTAAACAAAAAAGGTGATACATTTGAAGAAAAAACTTATTCACCAACCTCCAAACATTTAAAATAAATTTATATGTTGCCAAAGGTATATCCAGGATTTCTGTTCGGGGGTGTGGATATTTTTGGGAGGGGTTTTACAAAAAAAATAAAAAATCTGCATCCAAAGTTTGTTTATATGAATTTTTATTACGCTTTTACGAATCTGATAAAAATTTGGGGGATTGGGTTAAACCTGGTACCCCCCCCCCCCTGGATAAGGCCTTGCCTGTTGCAACAATATGCAGGAGATCTTTATCCAAGGATTCCTCGGACATATCCAAGGACATAACATACTATGAGCAGACTCACTAACGTGAATCGAGGCGTAGGCCAAAAAGGTTCTAAGCCCTAGTATTTAAAGTCTTGTGTTGCGACAGTGGGAATATTAAGCCCTCGTAAGCCCTACTCATCATTAGCCCTAGTAATTTTTTTTTGTCTAATTTGTTATTTCGATACACCTGAAAATGTTCGTCTTTTGCGTGAATTTAAAATGTGCTATTTCAAATTTTTTGGATAAAACTTAGAAATACAGTCCAAACCTTCATGCTAGCCAGGTTTTCATTGCTTGGCTAGATTCATTGATTCGTTTCATTCATCGATTCGTTCATTGATTCATTGATATTATTCATTAATTCGATCAGTTTTACTTAAGTCTGTTTAGACGTTCATGAAGTGCAATGAATTGCAAGGTTTTGCAATGAAGTGCAAAACAAAAAATCTAGCCCAAGCGTATTTTAAAAGACGAAATGAATCCTGGTGACGTCATCAGCAAGTGCAAGTGTACCCATTCCGACTCTCGCAGTGAAGAGTGACATAAGAACGTACGGCAGTAAAAAGGACAGTGCCGCTCGTAAATATAGCTCGCTTTGCCGGTTCTTTGAACGAGGGTTTTGCAGACGGAAGAAAAATGGTCTGTTTTTACATATATGCTTAAATTTTAGATCAAAATGTTGCAACAAAAATGATTGTAGTTTTGACCAGGTAAATTTGTGTAGTGTTTTAACTTGTACTGACAGAGAATGCGTTTTTGCCCATGTCACTCCTGACTTTCGGAAAATAAGAAGGCATGCACCAACGAGCACGCCATTATTGCTCCCTGATGGTGGCATTTGCCGGTGTCAGCGACAACCTTACGAATATCAGACAAAAAAAGTTTCGAATCTCTACCAAGCTTTCAATCACCAGAATTCCATCCCCAAAGCCTTCCATCCCTGAACACCCCTACTTTAGTATCTCCTTTCAGTTTTCTTCCCCCTCCCTTACGCACTTCTCCCCCGCTTCTTGCCACCATGCCCTGGCAAAACCATTTTTGAAATTTTCAGATAGCAGGCGGAACGATCCACAGGTAATAGCTCCATGCAGAATTTCTAAAACTTCAAACAGTGAGACGAACGCTAATATATTTTCTGCTCCTTGGTCACCGTTTCTGTCTCGTAAGCGTTTTGCAGCCCTTCATGATGAATCAGATAGCCTAGTTATTGAATTACATGAAACTGAAGTCTCTCTCCCGCCTAAACAGATTTTCCCAAAACAGACAAAAGTAAGCAAAGTTAAAGTCGTTGAAAAAGAAGTCCCTGAATCACATTTTCATTTTCCTTCTGTTTTGACTTTAAATGCGGAAAGTCTCAACATTGATAAAATGGGGAAACTTGAGGGTTACTTTCATGTAACCGGAGCTGATATAATTACAATTACAGAAGTACATAAACAAAGTCCTGAACATCTTACAATACAAAGTTACAGTCAATTTATTAAACTAAGACATCAGAACCATGCGTTAGGTAAGAAAGGTGGCGGCGTAGCGTGTTTTGTACGTGAGCAGTTGGCGCCGCGGCTTCTGCAGATTCCCCATATTGATGACGATGATGAAATGATTTGGATTATGATTCGACCGAAAAAGCTTCCGAGATCTGTAACTGGTATTGTTATTGGAGTGTTTTATTGCTCACCTATTATGGCATCTTTCCAAAAAAGGTCTTGGCTGAAAAGTTAGATTTGTTTATTGATTTTATTACTTCTAAGAACCCAAATGTTGGAGTTTGCGTTACTGATGATAAGAACGATCTAAGAATTGAAAGTTTCCTCAGAAGTCAAGGACTCAAGCAAATAGTAAAGTTTCCGACTACTAAAGGTAATACTAAACTCGACGTAATTTGCACAAATTTGTCAGAATATTATAATGAATCTCAAGACCTACCTCCCCTTGGTGGAAGCTGCCACTACATGATAAAGTGGGCTCCGCTGCCTTCGTATAAAGTAAAATATGTCATTGAGAAAGTTTCCTACCACCCTCATTCGGACAGGGGCCTCTTAGAATTTGGAAATTGGATTACATCCCAGTCCTGGGATGAGGTTACAAATTTATAGTCCTCTCGTGAAAAAGCTAAATTTTTGCAAGATAAATTAAGAAATAAATATGAAGAATGCTTTCCTGGGAAAACGTTCAAGCGGTACAACAAAGATCGTCAATACACAGCCAAAGAAATTAAAGATTTGATTCAGTATAAAATTCAACTAAGAAAAGAAGGGAAAATAGGAAATACTAATATGCTCCGCAGCAAAGTACGTAAAATGACAAGAAAAGCTGCGGCTGAGTATTACCATAAAAAAAATTGATAATCTTTTTGAATCAAAGCCTAGCATATGGTATAAGGAAATAAAATGACTTTGTGGAAAATCCTCTGTTGATTTTTGTTGAGTGGTGTTGATTTTTGTTCATATTCTAACGATGAAACAGTTGCTAACCAGTTAAATGGTCATTTGGCCAGAATAATCCAGTCTTTGCCGCGTCTTGATGTAAATAAAACAAACCAAGAGTATCAGAAAATTCCACAAGATGGCGTACCTTTACCTACTATTTCTGAGGATCAAGTTTTTAGTATAATAAAGAAACTTAAACGAACTAGTATAACTCCCATAGATATTCCGATTGAACTAATAAAAGCATTTCCTGACAAATTGACTAAGCCACTAACACAAATTTTTAATTTCATTTCAACTTCTTCAGTTTACCACAATTATGGAAAACGGGGAATGTTACTCCAATCCCTAAAAACAGATACTAAACTTAATTTCGATGGTGTGAGACCAATCACATTGACCCCCTTGTTCAGCAAAATATATGAAAGTTTTGTAGCAAATTGGCTAGAAGCTGAAGTTGTTCCCCTCCTTGATCCTCATCAGTACGGTAACAGAAAGAATACATCAACATCCTATTATCTAGTCAGTCTTTTACATTTTATTTTTAGGCATGTTGATGAACCTGGTAAATGGCTAAACTTAATAACAATTGATTTTAAAAAGGGTTTCAGTTTGATTGATCATAGCATTTTAATTTCTAAGCTTTTAATTGATTTTAGAGTGAATGTTGCTGTTTTGAAAATGAATCAGAGTTTTTTTACTAAATAGGTTCCAAATTTTTAAATATAAGAAGTCTCTCTCTGAACCCGAACCAGTTTTTTGTGGTGTACCTCAAGGTACCATTCTGGGTCCTATTCTTTTTCTAGTTATGATCAATGATTGTGAAGACCACTGGAAATATGTTGACGACCTTACCCTTGGAGAAATTTGTGAAGCAAATGAATGTAGCAAAGCTCAAATTTTAATTAATATCATGAAGACTAAAGCTTCCAGTTCAAATATGAAAGTAAATGACAGTAAATCTTCAATTTTAACTATTTCATTTTTAAATTCTTCTGAACCAAATTTTCTACCAACTATCTCTGATTCTTTTAAAGTAAGGAAAATTAAACACTTGGGAGTTAATATTATCAGTGATTTAAAATGGGAAGCAAAGACATATAGTCTAGTAAACCCCCTCAAATTCGGCGATCATGCTGTGTTAGTAATTTTTAAAATAAAATTCTATTCTATTCTATTCATCCAACAAAGTTTTTAATTTAATGTCTTTGTTATGTTGTTTGGATATTTTCTAAATAACAAAAGTAAAAAAAAAAAAAACAACAGAAATGTGACTAATTTTTCTAAGGCAAGGAATATGAAAAGGCTTAGGATTAAAAGCTGGTAAATGACAAGTATTTTAGATGTGGACAGTTCTCGCCTATCAAAATTATCAGAATCATTTTTTTCATTTCTTAAACAAAAAACGAAAAGTCGCAAACTAAATGGTACTAACCCTAGGACCCTAGCCCTAGGACATTTTAATTAGGGAATTAATCATTGATTCCCAATTAATTAGTTTAACAAATTATTTTAAACCAATTAGTTTAACCAGGTATGGGCACAAATTTGCTCTTTTCCTAGTGGTAAATATTGAGTTATAACAGGGGGTAGAAGATGGTTTGCTAAAAACTTGTAAAGAGAAATTACCCGGAACGCATTTTAATAGAAAGAGGTGATTTGTAAGGGTTCCAGTCAAGGCCGTATCCATGGGAGGGGGGGAGATCCTCCCTGGAAAGTTTTTCTGAATCGTAAAAAACGTAACCAAAGTGAATATAACCAAATTTTTGATTCGTTTTTTTTGTACAACTGCCCCGAAGAAAAAATTATTTGGTAAAACCCTCCCCGAAAAAGAAATCCTGGATACGGCCCTGGTTAAAGTATATAAAGACTCAAGAGCAGATTCTTAATCAGCAAAATATGCTGTTGGAATAATTTTAGATGGATTGAAGATAAAAGTTGGAACAGTTAGCCAAATTCGCATGCTTAAGCAGGAAATTCGCAATTTTAGCCTTAGTTGCGGCTCTTCTTATGCGTAATTACAAAGTCAACTTACAAGCTGGGTTACATCTCGAGCCCTAAAAATATGTTTGGAGCCTTCAAGCTATACAGGTGGTTTATGTTGACATGATTCCTATATAAACAAAATAGAGGATATCACCCATTCTACTACACGTACTTGTCGAATCAATATTGAGCATCAAAAGTGGCAGTGTTTTTCCCAGGTACAATTTTTCCGAGTGTAAAATTCAAGGTAGTGTGTGCTACGGTGAGGCGTTACCCCCCTCCCTTAGGATCCGTGCCTGATAGGCTTATATAACGTCTCATTTGACTTTATAAATGCTCAATGTATTTGACCGGTTTAATCGGTATTTGCGAAAATGGGAATGGGGAATAGCCATTAAGTGTTTTTTTTTCTCCCTTTATTCCCAGCCATAGAGCCTCTGGGGGGGGAGGTTATATGATATTTTTTGTGTTCTCATTGCATGTTGCCTATTATGGTTTGTTGATTGTATGAGTATAAATACTTATCTTATATATGACAATGAACTTTAAATTTACCTAAAACGATGGATTCCCGTCTTCTGGTTGTGATGAAAATCCTACACAGTGCATACTACAAATACTACCACTACTACTAGCAACTCACTCCAGCACCAAGCTACTTGAGGCCAATATAAGTTGGGAGCTGATCTTGGGTAGGTTATCCCTCATTATTTGTAGATAAGGCTATCATGAGATTTTCTACTGATATATGGTTTTAGTACTTCTATCCCCCCCCATGAGGAAATTCTTGTATGTATAGCCCAAATCTCGTTTTTTATTGCTAGAGCATTATTGGAACTGCTACTCTTAATGATACAGAGAAACAAAAAGCTGTTTGTAGAAAATCTTGTGACTCAAAACTTTTCATAGTTTTTCAAAAGATGGGGCTGTTTATCTCTTTAGAAATAGAGAAGATTATGATTAGTTAATTCGAAAAAAAAAACGTTGCAAAAATAAACCAATGGAATTCAATCACATTTTTCAATGAGGGAGTATTTTTTTTTCTCTTTGTTATTGGTTTGATCAAATTTGCTTCATCTTTCCAGGAAAGACTGCTGAAGAAGCTTGGCACAAGTGCCTTTCCATTCACTCTAGAACTGCCCAAGTCCTCACCGCCATCCGTCACACTGAGACCTAAAAATGAAACTGAGGGAAAACCTTGCGGTGTTGAATATTCTCTTCGAGTTTTTATTGGAGATACTCAAGACGAGAAGCCGCACAAAAGGTAAGTTATAACTCATCGGAAAAGGTGCCTGCCTAATTTCTCTAACGATATTTTTGTTAGTAATCTCGAAGGTACGCAGGACTGTAAAAATGAAGTCTGACATTTTATATTGGCTAATTGGAAACTTACAAAACCAGTTTTGTTTTAAAAAGAAAAATATGAAAACTGGCAGTTTAATTTTATATTAAATTACCTGTATGCAGTTTTAGTGAAGTTGGGCACCAAATTAAAGAAAAAGAAACATGCGTGAAAAATCATCAAAAAATCAGCGAAAAATTTGGCGCTAAAGGGGTCTATAAAGGTATAGTTTTTCTGAGCTCTGTATCAACAGACAAGCACCACCATTAATCTTAAAATACGAAAAGGCACACAAAAAATAAGTCATGTGTTCAGTAGAAAAGTCTCTTGTCTACTTTTTCTTGGAGTATTTTTTTTTTGCAAAACATAAAGCGATGAGAAGGAAAACAAGAAAATACCATGAAATTTGCCATCCGAGTCTTATGGAGTCTGAAGATTAAACATTATTTAATTATTATTAATCTGCAATTTTACTATATAAAACATTTTCTTTAATATTTTCTGTTACATTTTCTGTTAAACATTTTTTGTTTTGAAAATTTGATTAAGTTTCAAAAAGTGAAATGGATTATCTTGATATACAGATTGGAAACTTCATTTTCAAATTTTAACATAAGGTAACGATTATAATGTCTGTTGAAAATGAAATGTTTTATTTTGGAAACGCCACTTTTGCTTTAGTTCTCCATATTTTATGCTCAACATTCAGGAAATTTAATTAAACCTTTTTAAAAATAAAAATCAATTGAGGCAGTCTCTTTTTGGCAATATTTATGGTAATATATTAATAATTAATGACCTTATCCTTATCCAGGGTCGTAAGAGGCAGTCTGTTTTTGGCAATATTTATGGCAATATCTTAATAATTATTGACCTTATAGAGGTCCAGGGTCGTAAGAGGCAGTCTGTTTTTGGCAATATTTATGGCAATATATTAATAATTAATGACCTTATAGAGGTCCAGGCTCATAAGAGGCAGTCTGTTTTTGGCAATATATTAATGATTAATGACCTTATAGAGGTCCAGGGTCGTAAGAGGCAGTCTATATTTGGCAATGTTTATGGCAATATATTAATAATTAATGTCCTTATAGAGGTCTAGGGTCGTAACAGACAGTCTGTTTTTGGCAATATTTATGGCGATATATTAATAATTAATGACCTTAAAGAGGTCCAGGGTCGTAAGAGGCAGTCTGTATTTGGCAATATATATGGCAATATATTAATAATTAATGACCTAACCTAACATAACTGTTTTTGGCAATATTTATGGCCATATAATAATAATTAATGACCTTATAGAGGTCCAGGGTTGTAAGAGGCAGTCTATATTCGGCAATATTTATGGCAATGTATTAATAAATAATGACCTTATAGAGGTCCAGGGTCGTAAGAGGCAGTCTGTTTTTGGCAATATTTATGGCAATATATTAATAATTAATGACCTTATTGAGGTCCAGGTTCGTAAGAGGCAGTCTGTTTTTGGCAATATTTGTGGCACTATATTTATAATTAATGACCTTATAGAGGTCCAGGGTTGTAAGAGGCAGTCTATATTTGACAATATTTAGGGTAATATATTAATGACCTTATAGAGGTCCAGGGTCGTAAGAGGCAGTCTGTTTTTGGCAATATATTAATAATTAATGACCTTATAGAGGTCCAGGCTCGTAAGAGGCAGTCTGTTTTTGGCAATATTTATGGCCTTATAGGGGTCCAGGGTCGTATCCAGGATTTTTTTTTATGGGCTGAGAGGGGGGGCTGTAGAAACTCTTCTTATGAAAATGTATTAGATCTGTTTACTACTTTTGTCCGAATTGGACATGGGCGCCCATATGGAGGGGCAGGGGGGGGGGCTCCCGCCCCCCCTGGCTGAATGATGTTACCTTATTTTTATATTTTTGTTGTGAGATTTCTATTATATAGCATTTAAAGTGCCAATTAGACGAGGTTTGCCCCCTCCCCTGGAACTCAGCTTTTGGGCGCCCATGGAATTGGACAATTTTTTGTTTGGGGGCGGGGGGAATTTCAAACTTATTACCTCCCCTTACCCCGGGATGCGGATATGCAGAGGTCTTTTCAAGTTCTTGTCACTCTTTAATTTATTTAATTAACAGTTTTGAACTGATTTAATCAACTAATGGAATCAATTCGAGCACTGGTCAATAGTTACCGCTTGAGTCCTCTTTAATGTATTTCATTCTTTAGGAATTCTGTCACGTTGGGCCTTAGAATCATCCAGTTCGCTCCATCTAAGAATGGGCGTCAGCCTTGTACTGTTGTTAGGCGGGACTTCGTTCTGAGTCCTGGCGAACTAGAACTGGAGATGAGCTTAGACAAACAGGTACGAATATTGTAGAAGTGCACCTTGGTAACCTTATTTTTATTTCTTTTTTTTTCAAATGCATTAAGTTATATTTATTGACACTTTTTTAGTTTATCATTACTGTGGGGATTCCTTATTATTAATCACCTTCCCCCTTACCTGTAACATTACTTTACTGTATAGTCTTAAAGGGGTAAAGAGAAAATAAGTACACCTCAGATTTGGGCGGATGAAATCGTGATAAATTCTCAAGAATCTTTTGCGGTTTTTGTAGATTACAAAGGAAGACGCTTTAAGCCTAGGTTTATAAAGGCACATTTTCCTCAAGTGACTGTCTTAACATTTTTCTTGAGATTTGATGCTTTTCTTGGTTTTCTGCTTTTTTGCACAAAAGTCACTTTTTACTAAATTCCATATTTTTCATTTTACCGTTTTCCTTTTAATTAATAGACTGACTTGATTTAATATAATTAGTAATCTGTTTTTGCTGGACCCGCTGTGTTTATATTGTTTTGTGTAAGAAATAAACGCAAATGTGTGAACCTAGAGTAAACTGGTTAGGACCAAGGAGGAATTTTAATGAGCGATCGTCTTCTATGTATTTTTTCGGTCTTGTTTTTTAGAACAGATGATCATCGAGAGTTGGAAAACGGCTGATTTTACCACAAATTAAAGGTTTTATCCGCTCGAAGGCAGTGACTTAAGATAAGATAAGATTTATTTCTGAAAAATGGCTATCACAAACCCAAATGGGCCGTATTTGCACTTTAGCGCCAATAAAACGAAGAAAAACCGAAAACAAACAACAAGGAAAAAATTATAAAAGGCTCAATGTAAAGTAAGTAAAATTTCAAAAACAGTTAAAACTCAAAAATTTAAAGGTCAATGTTGAATCAGCAAAATGTCAAAACGGAGAAAAACTCATAAAATTAAAAAGGGAATGAAATAATTTAGACAGAAACAATTTAGCTATGTGATCAAAAAATATAAAGCTCGAAACTTGCAAAAATGAAACATTAAAAATATAAGGTGAAAAGGAAGATAAAGAGGAGGGGGAGTTGAGGGGGAGTTAATATTCACTGATTGAATATGTCGACTATGTAAGGGATGAAAGTTTTTCTTTCAGTGGAAACTTATATTGGGGCAAAGCGGAGGATTTTTGTTGAAGCAGAACGCGGGAGGCGGGTTCGAAGGGGTGAATATTGACTAGGGAAAAGGCTAGTTGTCCGAAAGTTATGAAGGGCATTGTTAGCGAAAATCAAGGGAATTTTCGCTCTCCTTTCTTTAAGGGTAACTAGATTGGCTAAACCCGGATAATTTTTATAAGTAATAGTGGCCCCGTGTTTTCGTTTATTAAATAAAAAAACAGTTTTTCAACTGAAAGTAAGGAGAAACATTAAAACCTAAACAAACAGAAATTGTTCCGTATATGAGGAGGGCTTACTATTCCTCCATCCCTCGCTCATTACGCTTTGGTACTTCTAAAAAGTCAAGTTTGGTTAATGCTAATGAAATAAAATAAAATATGATGAATATATAAGAGTTTAGAAACAAATTTGGGCTATATATTTTGCACATTAGTTGGTGGGGGGTAAAGCATATCAGATATTAAATACGTAACCTAACCTAGGCACATTCCCCTCCCCCCTAAACCCCAAAAAACAACAGTTTAAATCTCGTAAACGCAATGAAAGCTACTCTTTGCATTCCAATTCTCAATAGCGGTCTCTTGAAAATAACCAGTCTGGTGGGTTTTGTCTCTCATTAGTATATAAAATAGTACGCTTAACCACCAGTATCGAATTTTCAGCGCTTTAAAAAGCTTCTCATTCGAATTAAATCACCATTGTGTTTGAGTTGTTATTCTTAAAGAATGGGGACAAAAAGTCAAATTTTAGCGTAAAGGTTCACGTAATGAGAAGGGAGCAGCTCCCCTCCTATAAGAGATTTCCCAATAACAAATACGCGTTGAGGAGGGACTGCCCCCTCCTCAACCCCTCGCTCTTTACGCTCAAGTTTTTTATTGTTTTTTAAAAACAAAGTTGCGAGACAGAGTCAAACTTTAGCGTAAACAGCGAGTGGCTGAGGAGGGGGCAGCCCTTTTAATATATGGAAAAATTTCTGTTCGTTTTAAGTTTTAATGTCGCTCCTTACTTTCTGTTTAAAAAACTTTTTTTTATTTCTGAATGTTTTTGAGTTAATGCAGCTTTTATTTTGGCTCACCGTACATGAATAATCAAAACAAAAGTTGCATATTAATTCTACTTTAAAATAGTTTTTTTAATTATTTAATTTCTGATCTTTTTTTTAAATGATGCAGGAAAATCCGGCGCCTCCTTCATAGTAATGTCCCTTCCCCCATGAAAACTTCCTACATGGAAAGATCCTCCCACGTAACACCCGACACACCCCCAACTACCCAAAAAAAATCCCCCTGAAGACTTCTGTATACTTCCCAATAACCAATACTATATGTAAACATTGGGCAAAATTCATAACTTGCTGACCTTCCCCCGGGGACTGTGGGGGACTAAATCATCCTCAATGACATAGTTATTGTATTTTTTGACCGTGTTGAACAAAATAGATATCTCAAAATTTTGATCGGATGACTTTGGGAAAAAAATGAGCTCGGGAGGGGGCCTAGTTTTCCTCCATTTTTTTGGTCACTTAACAAGTTCACTATAACTTTTAATTTCCGTTATAATGAGTCCTCACGTGATATTCTAGGACCACCTGATCGATGCGATCACCCCTGGGAAAAAAAAGAAACAAACAAATAAACACGCATCCGTGATCTTTCTTCTGGCAAAAAATACAAAATTCCACATAATTGCAGATAGGAGCTTGAAACTTCTACTGTAGGGTTCTCTGATACGCTAAATCTGATGGTGTGATTTTCATAAAGTTCAAAGACTTTTAGGGGTTTTTTTTCCCCTTTTTTTGAAAATAAGGCAAATTTTCTGAGGCGCGTAACTTTTGATGGGTAAGTAGGTTATTGTGTTGTGTATTTTTTTTATAATTAATTACTTTTTTTCATTTTATATACTTTTACTTTAATTGACATATTTTTTCCATTGCCTTTATAAAAATATTTGTCTCTAAGCTTCATTAAATAAAAAACAAGTTTCTTCAACTGAAAGTAAGGAGCAAAATTAAAACTAAAAACGAACAGAAATTGTTACGTATATTAGGCCCCCCCCCCCTCAACACCTTACTCTTCACATTACAGTTTTTTGGCCCTTTAAAAATAGTTACATATTGTTCTAGTCAAACGACCATTGCGTTTCAGGAGTTGTTTTGGGACAAAATTTAAACTTTAGCGTAAAGAGCAAGGTTCTGAGGAGGTGGGAACTCCCCTCATGTACATAAAATTTCTGTTCGTTTTAAGTTTCAATGTTGCTCCTTACTTTCAGTTGAAAAAATGTTTTTTATTTAATTTCTGATCGTTTTTTAAATAACGTCAGGATACCTGGCTCCCACTCCAAGGAAAAACCCCCCTTTCCAAATAATATCCTCTGGGAAATTCAACCCTGGTAAAAGTTCACCCTGGAAAATTAACCTTAATATCACCAAGGCTAAAATTGAATCGGTAAAGAAAAGCAAGACATATAAAGAAATTTTGTGTTGGAATTCAGGCAAATTAACTCAGTGTACAGTTTCTCCTGAAAATTTCACCCCCTGAAAACTTCCCTCTCCATGGAAAATTTTCCCCGTGTAAAATCCTTCAAGCAGAAAATCCGTCCTCCCCTCCCCACTTGAAAAATATATGCATAGATCCCAATAGCAAATAAAACAATAGGTAAATTTTATAACGTAAAAACTTTTCACAAGGGGCCTTAGGGGGTTATTTGATCTCTAAAGAAATAGTTATCGGGTATTTCAACTATGCTGAAGAAAAAAGCTATCTCAAGGTTTGATCGAATGATTTTGGGAAAAAGTGGCATGGGAGGGGGCCTAGTTGCCCTCCAATTTTTGGTCACTTAAAAAGGGTACTAGAACTTTTCATTTCCGTTAGAATCAGCCCTCTCTTGACGTTTAGGCCCACTGGATCGATACAATAACCCATGGAAAAAAATACAAAAAAAGAAACAAATAAACGCTCATCCGTGATATTTCTTCTGACAAAAATAACAAAATTCCACATTTTTGCTGATATGAGATTGAAATCTCTATAGCAGTGTCCTTTGATACGCTAAATCCGATGGTGTGATTTTCATTAAAGTTCTATGACTTCGATGGGGTTTTTCTCCCTTTTTTCGAAAATTAGAAAAATTTTCTCAGGTTCGTAGCTTTTGATGGGTAAAACTAAACTTAATGAAACATATATTTGGAATCAGCATAATAAGCCAATTTTATATATATATATATATATATATATATATATATATATATATATATATATATATATATATATATATATATATATATATATATATATATATATATATATATATATATATATATATATATATATATATATATATATATATATATATATATATATATATATATATATATATATATATATATATATATATATATATATATATATATATATATATATATATATATATATATATATATATATATATATATATATATATTTATATCAAAATATGTTTTTTAGAGTTTCGGTTACTGTTGAGCCAGGTCACTCCTTACTTACAGTTCGGTACCACGAACTGTTTGATTACCACTCAAAATCCAAACAGAGATCATTGAAATATTCATCATTTTTTCTGCGTTACCAGAAGTTTTATATTCATAAAACTTTACAGTTTCATGAAATGTACTTAAGCGAATAGAAAAAGTTTTTCAACTGAAGTAAGCAGCTAGTTTAAAACTTAAAACAAATATAAATTGCTCTGTATGTTCATTCAGGGTTCATGGTGAAAAGACCTGTTTTGGATTCAAACCTATTGCAAAGGATTATATCAATGCAGACGAAAAAAAAATAGCTTTCTCCTGGATTATAAACAAACCTGTGTGGCAAGTTTATGTTTAATGAACTTAATTGACTATTATTCAGCCCTCGTCGCCTGACCATCACGTGTACTTCGCGTGTGTTGGTTTAAATTATTTTTGAAGTGAATTTATAACGAGATGAGCGTTTCCGAGCTTCTGTATTCACCGCTGCTGAACTTTGATTTTGAAAATTTAAGTGGTGTTGATGAAGCCGTTATTTTACGGAAAGGAGTGGACTTTTTTAAAGATTTGGAAACTGTTAAGTCAGAGAAAGCAAAGCTATGAAGTTTTGTGAATTAAAATGATCCCCCTGTCAGAAGGGGCACTAATGCAATTCTCAGTCATCTGCAAGATATTATAGACTTTATGAAGAAATATGATGCCGATGGGAAACAGCTCCCTTGTTTTGTCATCAAAAGGCCAACATTAGTCCCTGTTATCTCTGCTACAGCGTTTACACACGTCACAGCCAAGCTTACGAGCCTTGAGCAAGCGATTTCGCTAGTTTCTGCCAAGATTGATTCGTACAATCTGAACTTTCCTCAAATACCTGTGATTAGCCAACCTGCTGCGTGTGATACGCATACTACAATTTTGATCTCCGATCCCCTGTCCGAGCATGGGATCCCGCTAAAGCGAAAATCAGTAATAGACTCAGTTTCTGGTCATCAGCTGGTGTCCAGAGTGCGAGCGACTAAAAAGCGGTGGACGGTGAATATTGAGAAATCTGCAGCTGAAGATTTTTACAAATCAGCAAAGGAAGCTCTACCTTGTTCTAGTGTAAAAGTTTTATCTAAAAAAGACTCTGGTGTTATTCGAGAGGTCCCATCTTATTTTGACCTTGAAATAATACGGAACCAGTTCGGTATACTCGTGTCTAGTAGATTTGGAACAAGCAAATCGGTTAAGCTTGAATTTGCAGACGCGATTACTAAAGGGTCATTTCTGCGAAACGGTGTGAAGATTGGGTATGAAAACTTCCGTGTTTATGAGTTCAAGCAATTGCCAAAGTGTTACTTCAAGTGTCATTCCCCTGGGCACTTGGAAAGTGCATGTACTAGTAGCACTCCCAAGTGCGCTCGTTGTGCTGGACCGCATTTATCTACGAACAGTGATCGTTGTACGGAATCTCCGAAATGTGCCAATTGTGGAGGATCTCATCCTTCTTATAGCCTACGACGCCCTGTGATTAAGAAGATCACCGATGAAGTCTATTCTCAGAAATGGATCCGGAAATAAGTATAGTCTCATTTAAGAATATGGGAACGAGAGGCAAGTACTTTTTTATTGATGATCTGTATGCTAATTACGACGTTGTTTGTCTCCAAGAACATTTACTGACCGCCTTTAGCGAAAATTTTCTGAGACGAAGCAGTGATCACGTTGTTTTTGTGCGTCCAGCTAAAATTACGTGTGGCCGCCATTCTGGCGGTTTAGCATGTGTTTTTAAGAAAAATATTTCTGGTGCGAGTCCTGTGCTTTTCCAATCAGATGACACTTTTCTTGCGGTGCGTCTTGGTACTGTTGTATTAATTAATGTGTATCTGCCATATAATAATCGTTCCATTCGTTCACCTCAGAATTTCTCTTGTGCTTGTAATGGTCTTAAAACTTTAATTCAAAAGATATCGGATAACGGGTTGCATTTTGTTATTGCTGGTGATTTTAATACCGATCTGGTTACTGATAATGTAAGGAATGGTCAGCTTTTTGATTCTCTCCCGGCTTATAAAATTGTTCGGAAGTCCCATGATTATACGTATATTCACCATTCGGGTAGTAAATCAGACATTGGTCACGTTATTTGTTCTGCAGCTCTTTTCTGCTCGCCAGTTACGGTTCATTTTGATGAGAAAGATCTTGATCACCTTCCGCTGTCTTTTTGTTTATCAAAGTCTATTGTTTGTTCTGGGAGTATGTATAAGAGTCGTGGTGTATGTTCTAAATGGTTTTATAAGCCTGATTGGAATGATGCAAATTTTTCTGTTTATCTTATAACATTGGCTTCACTTCTAAGTACGATTTATGTTCCTTATCAGCTTTTGCAGTGTAGTCAGAATTTTATTTATGCTAAATATGAAATATGACGGATATTATCATTCTATCCTCTCTGCTATGAAAGAAGCTGAAAAAATTTCTGTCCCACTAAAGCGAATCCGAAAGACTACTCAAAAGCCTCTTTGGTCACTTGACCCTAACCTTAAGGCCTGTAAAAATAAAACTAAACTTTGGCTACACATTTAGAGAAAATTTGGTCAGCCTAGGTCTTGTAATATTTTTCTTATTAAACAAAAAACTAAATTAGAATTTAAGAAGTATCTAAAAAGTGTCCGATACCGAGGGCTTGATTTTCCATCTTCGCCTAATGATTAGAGGAAAGTAATTAATTCAAGTAAAACAGACGATTCTGATGTAAGTAGTAATGCTATTCCACCAAGTTCTTGGCATGCATATTATTCGAAGATTTTCTCCGTTTTGAATTATTCTGTTCATAAAAAGTTTGGTGAAGCGTTTGTTAAAATTGACCCTAGATTTTTTAAGTCAGCGCTTTGTTTTGCCTATATCGCGTTGTGAAGTTTTGAATGCTTTGAATCATCTTAAGTCGAAATCTATTGATGCTGATGGAAATAAAAGCGCAAGATGTGACACAAGTTCAGCACATTGAAGAGTTAGATGCATTTTAGAGATACCATCAGCAGGTTTTTTTCAGGTTCATACCTGAAAAAAACCTGCTGATGGTATCTCTAAAATGGTATCTCTAAAATCTTTTATTTCAAATGTGCTTGGCATCTTCTGTCGTCCCGGAAAGCTTTTTGTGTGGCAGCGTGACTTCAATTTTAAAAAGAGGTAAACCGCCAACAGATTGCTCTTCTTACCGTCCAGTTTCTGTTTCTTGCAATATTGGCAAGGTCTTCGAGTATATTCTTTTACCTAATATAACTCAAAATATTTCTTTCTTTGGTGAAAATCAACTTGGTTTCAGACCTGGTGTGGGGTGCCAACATGCTCATCGTGTCCTTTCTTCTATTCTACTTTCTAATTCTTCTAAGGGTAAAGGCATATATCTCTGTGCACTTGATCTTTCAAAAGCTTTTGATTCTGTTGTTCATAACCAGCTTTTCTTTTCTTTGGCTTTTTCTGGTGTTAATTTTTCGGTTATTTACCTTCTACGGTTTTGGTATTCTAATTGTTACCTCCGCCTGAAATTTTCTCCAGAAACAACTATTAAAGTGCTTCGTGGTGTAAGACAGGGAGGTGTTTTATCACCAACCCTTTTCAAAATTTGTATTTCTACTGTTCTGGAAAAGATCTGAGGCACTTATCTTTCTGGTTCTACTGATATTTCATACATTGCCTATGCTGATGACATTCTGTTGATTAGTCGTACTAAGTCTGCTCTTTCTACGATGGTTTCTTTAGTTTCTCAGTCTTTCCTAAATATTGGTCTATGCCTGAATCTTGACAAGTGTGAATTCTTATCTTATAATTGTCTTCGTCTACTCCTCTGGTATATAATGAATTTTCTGTACTTTCTGTCTCTTCCTTTCAGTGGCTTGGTATTACTGTTTCTAATTCTCTAGCTCTCTTTCGTAAACAGATTGTTGCTAATTCAGTAAGAAAAATTCAGTTCAGTTATACAAAAATTGCAGCAAACCGTGGAAAATATAACAGAATAGCTCTTGGGCGCTTATTCTCGACTTTTTCTGATCACTCTGTCCTTTATTTTTCGCGTGTTCATTCTGTTCTTAAGCTAAAGGATTTGAAAAAGATTTAAGTTACATAGTTCAAATTTGGCAAATTTCTTCTTTTTCTGCCACCATGACCTAGAAATTAGTATCTAGTTAAAATCGTCTATGTCACGGATTTTACTCGAAAACTCAGTGACCTACACAAAAATCTTTCTGCAGATGCATTTTTTAAAATTGTCCCTTATAACCGTAATTTACAGTTCTTTTTTTAGTTTAACTTAGTTGCTAGTGTGTGTTGAGTTCTTTTTTGTTTTTCTTTTTTATTATTATGTTTATACTCCACTTGTACTACTTGTTGTCTTGTAGTTGTGGGTAATAAATGATTGATTGATTGTATATAAGGGAGACTGCCCCCTTCTCAACACCTTGCTCATTAAACAAAAGTTTTTTCGTGCATTGAAAAATCTTATTTTTCCAATTTCAAAATTTCTTTCAAAATTTGAAAAAAGCCAATCTTCACAGTAAAGAATAAGGAGCTAAGGAGGAGACTGCCCCCTTAGCATAGAAAGTAATCTGTTCAAATAGGTTTTAAATTGGTTCTGTGCTTTGAATTGAAAAGCTCTTTTTTTCTGATTGTTTTCCAATTCATACCCAGGTAACTAAGATATAATTTGCCTAACTAAGATATAATATAACTAAGATTAATAATTTGCCTAACTAAGCCTAACTAAGATATAATTTGCTAAGCCTAACTAAGATATAATATAACTAAGATTAATAATTTGTCTAACTAAGATATAATTTGAGATACCTGTCTTTTAAATCCCTGGTTAATTGCTTTTAAAATATGCAAATCAAAAATGTCCGTTGATTAGTACCGTCTTACGTTTAAATTTGCAATATCAATTTTAGATAAAATTTGAATATCCTTAAAAAATTGACGATGAATAGTAATTCTGGTAAAAAGTCCTTGTTATTATTATTACTTAAGTATTTTTGTTGGATGAAAGGGAGAAGTATTGTTTGTATGGATTGAAACTCTGTGTGACCTTTGATCTTCTACATAACTGAAGCCATCACAACCTCTACATCAGCAGGATAGTGTACATTAAGAGGATTAAAGTATTGAAAGTATTGAACATATACTGCCCTACTAATCCTCCCACGAGAGCAACGTAGCAAATGGTTTTCTTTAATCATCCCAGAAATGCAAAAATGTCATATGTGACATTTACGTGTGTAAATGATGATATTTGCCCAGTATCAAAGAAACAACACATAATTATAGAGGGTGATAATAAGAGAGGGTAGGATACGACTACTAAGTGTAATTATTGAACAGATTAAAGAATCTAACAACTTATACAAAGTAAAACCCCAAATAGTAAAGCTTTAAGTAAATTATACGTAAAGTTAAAATCAAGAATAAGTGATGGATGCCTTCATGAACAAAATAAATGAAAAAGAATATGTAAAGTAGAAATCAAAGATATATCAAATATTACATAAAATTTTTTTTTTTGTCTTAATCTCTTCCTGTGTTATGTCAGAATAATTTTGAGGGACCTCGTATATTTCAATTTGGTATTATTATCACCTTCATCTTGTCTGAAAATATCAACTCAATAACCTCAACCGTTCCTGAGATAACGCAAATGTACTTTTCTCTGACCTTCATGTGCACGAGCGTCCTGTTTTCGTTCGGCCCCCTCCTGACCATTTTATGGGTAGTTTCGGTACTTTCCCATTATATGGGCATTTACAAGGAAACCAATCACGAAAAACCCGTTTTTGACGGGTTAATTTAAGAGACGGCTATAGAGTAATGCAATCCATGACGGGGTTTTCATTGCGTATACAATATTTAAACTGTTGTTCTTCAGGGTTAAGGGGGGGGGAGATACCTTAGTCAGGTTAGGTTACGTATTTAATATATGCAAAGTTTTTCTTATTGATGATTACATACATTTGTTAGAATACATTAAAGAACTTCGTATAAATAGAAAAAGAAGTATATATTGTTAAAAATATAAATATTTTTTATATAGAAAAATTATTATTTTGCTATTATTATTTTTATATTTTATATTTATATATATTTTTATATTTTATTTTAATTTTAACTTTTATATTTATATTATAAAAAATAATTATCATTTTTATATAGAAATTATTATAGAAAAAGTATAAATATTGTTTGTATGGAAGGATATTCTGTGACTTTTAATCTTCTACATAACTGAAGCCATCACAGCCTTTACAATAGGATTTTCTTATCGATAAATACATTACATACATTTGTTTAATTACATTGAAATATTTCATATAAATAGAAAAAGAAAATAAAACCATTTAAAATTGCTGAGAACTAAGTTCCTAGCAATATTTGCCATCCCAAAGAAATTTCCTGGCGGGGCTGATGATGACCTGGCTTGCATTTTCCACCTTTGAAACCTCTTGAAAGAATCTAATTAATTCCTACTCCCCCCCCCACCACCTTTTTCAACATTTATCTGAAGCCTCGGGAAAAGTAAGCAGTTTATCCATTAAAATATACTTTTTCAGGAATCTACCCTAACCACCTAAACAATGAACCACCGCCCTCCCCCTCATTATAGCTGAATCACAATTACACCAAACATAGCCTATTTTCATTACAAATAAAGCGAATCAGCTTGGTTGAATCCAGTACTGCCACCGTGTTGCATTACTTCTTTTCCAACTGGGAAGCCTAAAATATAGCTATTGATACTTTTAAATTAGCTTTCAGAATTTTAAATTAAATAAAAAAAACAAGTTTTTTTAACTGAAAGTAAGGAACGACGTTAAAACTTAACACGAACAGAAATTATTCCGTATATGAAGGGGACTGTCCCCTCCTCAACGCCTCGCTCTTTACGCTAAAGTTTTTTTATTGTTTAAAAAAATATAGTTTTTAAAAAGTAAAACTTTATAGTAAATATCGAGGCGTTGAGGAGGGGACAGCCCCTATAATATAAGGAAAAATTTATGTTAGTTTTAAGTTTTAACGTCGTTCCTTACTTTCAGTTAAAAAACTTGTTTTTTTTATTTAATTTTTGAACGTTTTTGAATTAATGCAGGTTTTGATTTTGGCTCACCGTACATGAATAATTAAAACAAAATTTGCATATTATATTTGGTTAAATGGCTTTCTCGAAACTTGTTTAATTTTATTTACGAACGTTTTTATTAGTAATAAATATACGTAACTTAGAATTAACTTACGTAACGAACTTCTATATTCATAAATTTTTAACACGTATATTAGGGGGTTCGCCCCCTAGTCAATACCCTGCTCTTTAAACTATAGTTCGAATTTTTTTTCCAGTTCTTTAAAAATGACCTCTTAATCACAATCAGTTGATTTTATTTAATTTCTGATCTTTTTTTTAATAATGCTGGGAAATCCGGCGCCCCCTTCATAGCAATGTCCCTTCCCGAATGAAAACTTCCTTCATGGAAAGATCTTCCCATATAGCCCCCGACCCTCTCCTTCCCCCACCTACCAGAAAAAATCTCCTCTAAAAAAGTCTGTATACCTTCCAATAACCAATACTATATGTTAACATTGAGTAAAGTTCATAACTTTCAGCCCTCCCCCTGGGGACTTTGGGGGATCAAGTCATCCTAAAAGACATTTTTATCATATTTTCGACCATGCTGAACAAAATGGCTATCTCAAAATTTTGATCGGGTGACTTTGGGAAAAAAATGAGCGTGGGAGGGGGCCTAGTTGCCCTCCATTTTTTTTGGTCACTTAAAAAGGGAACTAGAATTTTGAATTTCCGTTCCAATGAGCCCTCCCACGATATTCTAAGACTACTGGATCGATACAATCACCCCTGGGAAAAAAAACAAAAAAAAAATAAACAAAAAAACAAATAAACACGCATCCGTGATCTTTCTTCTGGCCAAAAATGTAAAATTCCACATTTTTGCAGATAGGAGCTTGAAACCTCTATAGTAGGGTTCTCTGATACGCCGAATATGATGGTGTGATTTTCATTAAGGTTCTATAACTTTTAGGGGTCTTTCCCCCTTTTTTCGAAAATCAGCCAAATTTTCTCAGGCACGTAACTTTTGATGGGTAAGATTAAACTTAATGAAACTTATATATTTGAAATCAGAATTAAAATCTGATTCTTTTGATGTATCTATTGGTATCAAAATCCCGTTTTTTAGAGTTTCGGTTACCATTGAGATGGGTCGCTCCTTACTTACAGTTCGTTACCACGAACTGTTTGATTTAAATTGATTGCAAATTCGTCCTCTTCTGGGGAAAGTCGTAGTTTGGTGTCCTAAAATATTTAGTAAACAAGACTTTTCACTGGTACAATCTATGTGGTCAATTAAAAAAGAGCATTAACTTAATATCCGAAGGAGCTCCCTCTAAATTATTTTGGGCCTTCGATTGGATACAATCATCCTAGGGAAAAACAAAACAAATAAACATGAATCGATAATGTTTCTTCTTAAAAAAATTCAAAATTCCACATTTTGAAGATTGGAGCTTTAAACCTCTATGGTAAGGTTCTCTGGTATGATGTATCTAATTAAGGGATTTTCAATAAGATTGCTTGCTTTTCGAGGGGTGTTTCCCTTTTTTCAAAAATCAGATCATTTTTTCACGTTCATTTTATTGAGTTGAATAGGACACTAAAAAGAAAGAGGGTAAATTTGGCATCTGGACAGTAAGTTTAAATTTTGTTTTTCTTTCGCTACTCTATTTTTTTAATGTCTGAATGTATAAAGGATTTAAATTCAAGGGAGGAAGAATTTTTCTGTTATGAAATAGGTACATTTTACATGGCCGTTATAAAATCAAAACGTGATATCTATGCAGGCAGGATGATTTTTGAGCATCTCTACTCCTTCTGTAAACTATTCTAAGGCGTAGGAAATTTCATAAAGAGAAGTCTACATCTGTTATAATTTACGGAAGCAATAAATCTTTCAGTAATTTTGGTTCGAGTTTGATTTTATTTTAAGATTAAATGCATAATAATATTATTAATTAAATAAATTGATCCCTTTGCCTGGAATCCATGTCGTTTAAAATGTACTGTGCCTTGTTTCATTTTGCAAGAAATTTAATTGCTCTTTTTATTTGAGTTTTTTTATACAAGCATCTAAAAATAAACTTATTCGTACGAAAAAAAAATCCTCAAATATATTCCCTGTCACCCCACCACCACTGATATTTTAGCGTTCCCCCCCCCTAGAAAATTTTCTACCGGCGCCCTTTTATGCTAATATATAAGTATAGAAGATAGTAATTATAATTACTTAATTATATTGAAACATAAATTGTGGTTTATATTTTGTATTTTAGGTATTTCATCATGGAGTATTTATTCGTTATCATCCTTGATAAAAGCTAAAAATTATTTTTGCAATTTTTAGAAATATAATGTTCGGAATTTTGCTAGAAAAAGCTCAGCTTGGCAAGTCCTAACGCACATCCGGATCTTGAAGTACTAAGGGCATTGAAAATAAATCTGATTGTTCGAATTGGTTAAGTAGAAAATCAAAAGACTAAAAATATCTTAAAAATAGGAAAAATCAGAAACTCATTTTTTAAGGAGGAAAACCTGACAAATGCAGCTATCCATTTTTTGGTACTAGTGGACATCACATTAATAAAAGAAGGTAAAAACGAGCAAAAAATGCTAAAAACATATTGCATCTAACAGCTTAAGAAGACGTAGCTTCCTTTGATTGTGTATTTTGGTGTCTTTGGGAATCAATAGATTGTCAGTGTTTCAATGTTGTGGACGTAACACGTTGTCAACATTAAGTAATCATTTTTGTATATATATTATCACGGTTTAACTGACGTAACTGACAAGAATGACGTAAGTAACGGCGTACCTGACAAGAACGTGGTGCTGCCGTTAATTTTTAAACAACCAAAGTAAAAATCTTAGAAAATCGCGGTTTCCAGGTATGAATAGATGGGGCAAGTAATGTTTTTGTTTTTATGTTCCTGGAACTTAAAAAGCCCCAGATTTCACTAGAAACTCAGAATATTATGTTTAAGAAATTAAAAAAATATTTTGATTATTTTTTTTATAAACACATATCCGATTATTGCTCGATTTATCACGTGCAATTTTGCACGTGACAATTTTGTATATTTGCTTACATTTTAGATACTCAGTCATGGAGTATATTCTAGTTAATGTTATTACCCTTAATAAAAGTAAAAAATGATTTTATCTCAATTCCTGAGATTAAATATTCTGAATTTCAATAAAATCGTTGGCTATGAAGGTCGCAGATAGCTTATAGCTTTGTAAGTTGTATAGCTAAGTATCTAAACGCTGCATATCATAGAACATGTCCAATTTTGTCCAGAGTTTCTTAGTCCGAGATCTTATTCAGATTCAGACTGGTACACTTCAGAAATTCAGAAAAAATCAGATGAGTGTTAATGAGCACTCTTAATAAAAGTAAAAAATGATTTTATCTCTGTTCTTGTGATTAAGTTTTCTCAATTTCAATAAAATCGTTGGCTATGAAGGTAGCAGATAGCTTATAGCTTTATAAGTTCTATAGCTAAGTATCTAAACTCTACATATCATATAGCATGTCCAATTTTGTCCAGACTTTCTTAGTCCGCGATTTTATTCAGATTCAGACTGGCACATATCAGAAATTCAGGAAAAAAATAAGATGCCTGTATTTCTTTCTTTTTATGAAATTCTGAACTACTCCTCGATTGCAATTTTTCATGCATGATTTTGTAAAAATAAAATAAAAATTATAATGAAAACATAAATGAGTAAAGAAAATTGAAAAAATGTTGTTTATAATCATTTTAGGTATTTCACCATGGAGAGTCTATTCCCGTTAACCTGACCATCCTCAATAAAAGCAACAAAACGGTCAAGAAGATAAGTGCTACAATACAACAATGCATTGATGTTTGCCTTTTTGACCATGGAACTTACAAAACAACAGTTGCCAGTTTAGAAACCACGTAAGTCTTTTTTTGTAATAAAGTTGACGCTTTACGATTTGACCGTCTAAAATTAAAACTAATTTTACACCAAGGACAGATTTTGACTGAGACGAACCGTTTAATGTCATTAACCATGTTGTATTGATTGCTTGGGTATGCACAATCTTTAGACGTCCCCTTTTTATTTGCTAATAGTGGTATAGAATTCTAATGGAAAGGGCTCGACACGCGTAGCTTTTTTTTCGGCGCAGATTTACCAAATCGGCGCGGTTACGGTGCCAATTTTCGGTGCCGATTTACAAAACGACACCGGGATCATTAAAAAAAAAGAAATTCCTAATTGTTTCCCTCTCTTCAACAAGAAAATAGAAAGGACTAAATAAAAATAATAAAAGTTAGATATTTAATAATAAAAGAACTCCATAAGATAATTTAAAAATTAATTAAAATTTTTAATGAAATAAAAATTGAAAAGGAATAAAAATCTTAATAATAAACGAACTTAATAATAATAATAATAATAAAAGAACTAAATAATAAGTTGAGACCAATCATACAACTATTGACTAATGACTAATGGTGGACTATATACAGTTGACTAATGGTGTCCATGATATTTTGTTTTGAGAATCTCGCGCAAATGACTTCGTTTTTGATATCGTTTGCCCTATGAGCTGCTGAAATCGGTGCCCGAAAAATCCTACGTGTATCGACCCCTTAAAGATAGATACAACCGCAACAGCTATTAAGGGTAAAGTATTAAGGTATTAAGGGTGTTAAGGGTAAAACCGAAGGACATAAAAATCATGTACGAATGTATTTTTGATCGAAGTTGCACCGTGATGCAATCTGAGAATATTGCCCATATCCCTGGAGATTATTGTTTAAGTTTTTCATAAACTACAGCAAAATCCATAGTATTGACAAGCGTTGAGACAAAAATATTGGAGAAGATAAAACCACTTTTGAAGACAACGACAGTTACCATTGATCATTGATATTATTCACGAACTATACCCACAGCTATGAGAATTTTTGTTGGGGTCTTTTTTCTAAACGAACAACCATTTATCAGATATTTCTTTGGAGTAGTAAATAAAAAGACACAAGTTTTTTCAACTGAAAGTAAGAATCAACATTAAAACTTAAATGGAACAGAAATTATTCCGCATATGAGGACGGCTGCCCTTCCTCAGCCCTTGCTCTTTACGCTAAAGTCTTAAAGTTATTTAAATATAATTCTCATTCAAATTAAACGGCCCTTGTTTTTGAGCAGTCTTTCTAAAGGAATTGTGACGGAAAGTCAAACTTTAGCGTAAAGAGCAAGGGTTGAGGAAGGGCAGCCTCATTCATATGCGGAACAATTTCTGCTCGTTTTAAGTTTTAATGTTGCTCCTTACTTTCAGTAAAAAAAAAAATTTTTTTAATTTCTGACCGTTTTTCAAGACATGCCAGGGAATCCCCTTCTCCCCGTGTAAAATTTCTGTCGAGAAATCCCCCCGGAATCTTTCCTCCTCAGGAAAATTCTCCCAGTAGAAAATTCCCCTCGGCAGATAATTCCCCCAAAAATATCTGTATGTTTCCTAATAACAAATACTATACGTAAACAATGGGCAAAATGCATAACCTATAGCCCTTTGCCCAGGGGATGAGGTGGGGAGGCAGTTTATCCTAAGAGTTATCATTATTAGACCTTTCAACTATGTTGAATCAACATTTCGAAATTGTATCAGATGTCTTTGGGGAAATGGGGGCATAGGATGTGGTCTATTTGCCCTTTAATTGTTTTGGACACTCAAAAGGGCATTAGAACTTTCAATGTTTGTTTGAATCAGCCCTCTCCCAATCTTCTGGAACCATTGGCTTGATGCAATCAACGTTGGAAAAAACGAATAAATACGAATCCGTGGAAAAACGAATAAAAACGAATAAATAAAAACGAATAAATACGCATTCGTACATATGAGTTTAAATACCTCTACAGTAGAGCTCTGATATGTTCAATCTGATGGCGTGATTTTCATTAAGATCGCTTGACCTTTTGAGGGTGTTTCCCTTCTTTTTTGAAAATCAGGGAAATTTTTTCAAGCTCGTAGCTTTTGATGAGTAACAGTAAACTTATTGAATTTTATAAATTTAAATTAGCCCAAAAAGCCAATTCTTTTTCCACTGTTTTCAAAGTTCCGTTTTTCAGATTTCTGGTTACTATTGGGCCGAGTCTTTTGCAGCCGTTTGATTATATTTTTTCCTAACAAACTATCCTTTAAGGCTATCAGTAGGGATATTAGACAAATATAGGCGAGTGGGAGTATGTAACAATTAAACAATAAAAATAATTAATTTTTAATCAGAACAAAATCAGGACTTTATTAGTATGTCCATAGTCAACTAAAGGTATAAATGTAATAGAATAAAAGACAAGTGCTGAGGATGAAAATTAAAGGACAGAAAATTCATTCAAGTTCTAAGTTCTTTTTTTAATAAATATAAAAGGCCCTACAATCCTAGAAAAATTCAAAAGGGCCCTGAGGCCCATTAACTGGGAAAAAAATTAACACTACGTATTGATCATTTGCAGGCTACTGAACTAGGCCTAGACAAAAATAAATAAGATGTACTGCTCACGCAAATGCTCACACGAAGACAAACCATCTCCACATAACCTAAAACCAACAAAAAATCTCATTTTGTCCCCGACATAAAGAACCAACGCTAAATCATAAGAAAAACTACATTATTTTGGATTTTGTACAATCAACTATTACTCTCCAACAAAATATTTTTTTAAGTGTTTTTTTATAGGAACCAAAGGTATGGGAGTCACAAAACCCAACAGGAATAGAGTTCAGGTATGCCCCACAGCAACAGCAAGGCCAAAGTCTGAACGCACTGAGGGGGTGGAAGGAAGCAGTATATCCTCCCAATTTTGAACTGCATACAGGTTGACTTCACTCAGTCGTTGAAACAGAAAAAGATACTGGTAGATCTCCGCGGAAATAAGGGAATGCCATTAAACACCGCGAAAGTGTATAAATATCCTTCATATTTAAGAGTTGGACAGGAGCATAAGCGGTGGACTGGAGGACTTTGCTGCCTTCAGCTGGAGATTACGGACGGGGAAAGTAGAGATGCACAAGTAGACATCCAAACAGATGAGCGGTAATATAGATAAGGACAAATAAGAGAGAGGTATAAAAGACAGAGAAAAGAAAAAGGAAAAATCTGTTTTAATTTTCTTATGATCCACAGTCCTCTTGCAGTCTTGACCCTTATCATCTGAATATGCTCCTTGAATGTTAGATTTTTATCCGGAAGAAGCCCAAGGAATCGAATGTAGCGGTCAGATGGGCGGCATATAGGATATCTTGAAGTAGGAACATGCATTACTGCAGGACAATTCTTACCTATACGGGAAAAATTAAGTAGGTATAACTTTTTTACATTCATAAGTAAAAAAAAACTACTATCAAACCAATGATAAACTTTCTCGGTCATCGTTTGTAACTTTAGTATAAGGGATTCTTCATCTGTAGCCGGTGAACCTAGCGTACTGGCATCAGCGAATGCGATTAATTCTTCATGTTTATTAGATGCAGCTATTGGTGCAATCCGGGAATCACATTTATGAGATAATCCGCAGAAGAGATTTGGTGTCGTGGTAGTAAAAAGTCGATAGAGGTCATTGACATAAATGAGGACTAGTGAAGGCCCAAAAATTGACCTTTGCGGCACTCCAGAAGTCGAGAAAAATGACTGCCAGTATGATACCAGAATTCAACGACTGTCGCATGAACTGAAGAAACCTATTGCACGCATCTTTCGTTAAATGTTTTGTACGGAATTCAAATTGATGTTTATGGAAAAACAGTTTAGCGTCGAGATAACTCATTAGCCGCTTCAACATTGGGTTTTCAAATATTTCAGAAAAGACGGAAAGGAGAGATATTGGCCTGTAATTCCTAAATCCTCACGGTTACCTCCTTTAAAAAGAGATATCACTCGTTCCAACTTGAGTCGTTGGGGTATTACACCTAGTTGTTATTAACCAAGTGACACTGTGGCTTTATAACTGATGGAGGAATGAACTTCATAACTTTTGCAGGAATTTGGTCGAAAGCGGCAGAAGAATTCTTGAGGGATAAAATTGGTTTTGCTAATTCCTGCTCTGTAACTGGATCGGAAACCATTGATTTAGAGCACGGAGGACCAGGGAACTGTTCCCAAGACTGAGCTTTACAAGAAGGAGACATACCTTTTGCTGTTTTTTTTCCCGCCTCAGCAAAAATTTTCGTCAGCTGATGTCAAACTTGGCCTTGAGCTGTAATCAAATTATCATCTATTTTCAGAGATATCTATTTACCTGTGGCCACTTTTATCACATCCCATGTTTTCGTGACATTGTTTCCAGAATCTACAAGTCTCCTAGTAAAATACGCCACTTTAGCTTTGCGTGTCAGTGATTTTAGCATATTTTGGTATAATTTAAATGATTCTAAATGAGTAATTTAAATATATAATTTTTTGTTTGACGTTAGGATTCCACCTGTTGTTCATGGGGCTATGGGTGTTGATCTTTAGACCGACTCGTCTGGAATTTTCGTCTGAAATTGACGTTAGGATTCCACCTGTTACCCACGCAGCTATGGGTGTTGATCTTTTGACCAACACGTCTGGAATTTTCGTCTGAAATTGACGTTAGGATTCCACCTGTTGTCCAAGGGGCTATGGGTATTGATCTTTAGACCAACTCGTCTGGAATTTTCGTCTGAAATGGACGTTAGGATTCCACCTGTTGTCCACGTGGCTATGGGTGCTGATCTTTTAGACCGATTCGTCCGGAATTTTCGTCTGAAATTGACGTTAGGATTCCACCTGTTGTCCACGGGGCTATGGGTGTTGATGTCTTAGACCCAATCGTCTGAAATTTCTTACCATGTTCCAAAAACTCGCTTTTGATAATACAGTAAAACTGATCAAATATCTTAACATAATTTTCCTGAATTAACATCTTCAGATAATAGAAAATCCCAAGAAGTAGTATTCAGATTTTAATCGGGGGGGTCAAGCTCTGCTGGTGTTTATTGCAATATCGGTTTATCGTGAAATATTTGTCGTTTAGAATTCTGGGGAAGTGGAACCAGAACTCCAATTGAAAAGTGATCCTATAAGTCGGAGATTAAGTCAATGTTGAACTCACCCCTTAGGATTATTTTTGATTTTTCAGATGAAATTTTGAAAAGAACTTCTTTCAAAATTAAAAAAAGAACTTCGTAAATCCACTTGGAGATCTATATATATTTCACTGAGTATTACCTTTTCGTTAGTATTAATTTTAATTTATAAGAGTAATGATTCAAAAACCTATTCAATGTTTATATAAAGATACTGATTAAGTGATACAATTCACTAGCATATTACTGTTCAGATTTTTTTTTTTTTTTAATGACAGCCATGAGATAGTCAAGTATTTAGGATGAAAAGACCAAATGGCACAAGAATCATGTGCGAAGGTCTCGAAAATTAAAATTACCCGTTGATGTCATTTACGAATATTGCCGACGTTTATGATTTGTTGGTTAGATTTTTTTTTAAACGACATCAACATCCATGTATAGACAAGTGTTGAGGGTAAAATATTGGAAATTATACATATTATGATTGAGTGTAGCAATTGAGTGTATAAACTACAATTAAAATTACCTACAGCTAATAGACGATTGTTCAAGGTAAAAAATTGGATGACATAAAAATCATGCATAAAGCCAGGCATGTGATCAGGGTTTTTTTTTTTTTGGGGGGGGGGCATAATCCAAAAACTAAATTTTATTTATAATTTTAGGAAGAAGTAACCAGAGATTTTGAAATTTTAGTATTGTTGGGTGGAGGGATTGGGGCCTTTCCCCTGCGTACGTCAATCTGTGAAGTTAATGGTAACTAAATTACACATTGGAATAGTTTACGAACATTGTCTATCGTAGAAATAGTTGTTTTGTGTCAACCTTAGTCCTTAGGAGACATTTTTCATCTTAGTTTTTTTTAACGATATATTAATTGCTTTTAGTGAAGGCTGTCCTTTAGCTCCGGGCTCCAGTTTCTCAAAGACATTCACTGTGACACCAAGTATACAATCAGCTTCGCCGGATCGGAGAGGTCTTGCTTTGGATGGGCGAATGAAAGATGAAAAGTGTGATTTGGCTTCAACCACATTGTAAGTAGCTTAAAATAGATATAGATAGATATAGATATAGATAATATAGATATAGATATAGATGGGACCGAAGGACAATCCTGCTGGTGTGGTGTACAAGGGCTATGTGTAAATGTTCAACGTCAATTGCTGCCATTTTTCAAGAATGACTGTAGCTACAAGATTACTATAACTATATAGCTATATAGAATCATAAAAATTATATAACTATATAGGATCACTATAACTATGTAATCTTTTTAGCTATAGGCCTATAGCTATAGAGAATCACATTAACTATATAACTATATAGAATAATTAGAGAATCATGATATATATATATATATATATATATATATATATATATATATATATATATATATATATATATATATATATATATATATATATATATATATATATATATATATATTATGTTTAATAGGTAATTACTTGGCAAAAAAAAAAAAAAAAAAAAAAAAAAAAAAAAAAAAAAAACTGTCGTCCTAATCCAGCAATTGAGACAAATGTGCACTTGAACGAGGAGGCTTTTACCTTACCCATCTATCCAACTACCTAGGACCAAACAGTATACCCAAACCGTCAACCAAATAGAAATGTCCAAGTCCATGCAAAGTCGTCATCAATAAATGTAAGTCGTTGTAAATTTACAAGCAAAAGCACCTTAAATTTAGCAAAATATTTCCAAGTAGAATCTTCCATTTAGGGCTCATCAGAAGAAATACCACCGGCCTTAACGGGTTTCGAGGCTTTACTTTCTTTACCCGGCACGGTGGAGCCTCTACCATAAGATCTATATGGTAACCCTATGTCAGGTAAAACTTGTGAAATGCATGAATACTAGTCAAGCTATTAAAAATTACATACAAAAAGTGTTTCAATGTTTCCTTAATAAAATCCCAGAGGTCACTGACAGAGACCATTCTGGAACAAATGAAGACATGTCCAGATGTATCTTTTATTGGTATCTGGAACCAATTACCAATTTAAAGATCCTCAAGCTTGTTTGAAAACCACTACAAACTCAAACTTCCAAAAAAGAAAAGCGCAAGAGAAATGGTAACATGGTAACCACGAAAAAAGTGACAGTGACATGGTAAACCACGAAAAACACTACTGAAATATTCCAACCCTTGCATTTCAACGAAAAAAATCTAAAATGAACTTTGAAACATCAAGAGAATGTAACAGTGACATGGTAAACCATGAAAAAACACTACTGAAATAAACCAACTCTTGCATTTCAACGAAAATGATTCAAAATGAACTTTGAAACGTCAAGAGAATGTAATAGTGACATGGTAAACCACGGAAAAAACACTACTGAAATAAACCAACTTTTGCATTTCAACCAAAAGAATTCAAAATGAACTTTGAAACGTCAAGAGAATGTAACAGTAAGATTATTAACCACGCCAAAACACTACTCAAACAATCCAGATCGTGCATTTCAACGTATAAATTAAAGGAGAACATCGAAATACCAAGAGAGTGCAACAGTGAAAAGGTAAACCATGACAAAACACTATTAAAATAATCCAACACTTGCATTTCAACGAAAAAATATCCAAAATGAGCGTTGAAACATCAAGAGAATGTAACAGTGACAATGTAAACCACGAAAAACACTACTGAAATATTCGAACCCTTGCAATTCAACGAAAAAAAATCTAAAATGAACTTTGAAACATCAAGAGAATGTAACAGTGACATGGTAAACCATGAAAAAACACTACTGAAATAAACCAACTCTTGCATTTCAACGAAAAAGATTCAAAATGAACTTTGAAACGTCAAGAGAATGTAATAGTGACATGGTAAATCACGAAAAAACACTACTGAAATGTTCCAACCCTTGTATTTCAACAAGAAAGATCTAAAATGAACTTTGAAACATCAAGAGAATGTAACAGTGACATGGTAAACCATGAAAAAACACTATTGAAATAAACCAGCTCTTGCATTTCAACGAAAAAGACGTAAAATGAATTTTGAAACATCAAGAGAATGTAACAGTGACATGGTAAACAATGAAAAAACACTACTGAAATAAACCAACTCCTGCATTTCAACAAAAAAGATTCAAAATGAACTTTAAAACGTCAAGAGAATTTAATAGTGACATGGTAAACCACGACAAAACACTACTGAAATATTCCAACTCTTGCTTTTCAACGAAAAAGATCTAAATGAACTTTGAAACGTCAAGAGAATGTAAAATTGACATGGTAAACCACGACAAAACACTACTGGAATATTCCTCCTCAGAAGATATCTTCCCCCCCCCCTGGAAAATGTCGGTATACTTCCCTAAAACAAATACTATATGTAAAAAATGGGCAAATTTCATTACTTGCGGCTCTTCCTCTGGTGGTTATGAGGGGTCATGTCATCTCCAAAGACATATCTATTGTACCTTTCAACTACACTGAACAAAATGGTTATCTTAAAATCTTGACCAGACAATTTTCAGGAAAAAAGAGTGTGGGATGGGGGCTAGTTGTCCTCCAATTAAAAGGACATTTTAAAAGGACACTAGATCTTTTAATTTTTGTTTGAACGAGCCCTCTTGCAATATTCTAGTACCATTGTTTCAATACGATCACTCCTGTAAAAAGCAACAACAACAACAAATAAGCACGAATCCGCGATCCTTCTTCTGGCAAACACTATAAAATTTCACATTTTTATAGATAGGAGCTTGGAACCATGACAGTAGGGTTCTCTAATACGCTTAATGTGATGGCGTGATTTCCATTAAGATCCTTTGACTTTTAGGGGGTATTTTTCACCTTTTTCAAAAATTTGGTAAATTTTCTCATGCCCGTAGCCTTTGATGGGCAACACTAAACGTCATTAATATGATATGTTTGGAATCAGCACAATAAGCTAATTTTTTTTATACATCTATTGATATCAAATTGATTTCAGATCGTCAAGACTCGTCAATTTTTTCTTTTGTTAACTTTTCATTTTTAGTTAGCAGTACTTGATAAATAGATAAATGTTTTTGCTTGACTATTGGAAGCTGAAAGCGATTGTTAACGAAAAAGGTGCCTACTTGCCGATTATTTTGACTTTAGCGTAAAAGCAAGAGGAAATAAAATCGTTTATAGATGAAAGAACACAAACTTGTAAAGAATTTCAAGAGTATTTTCAGATAGTTGTCTGCGGGAAAGAGCAAGCGACTCTGGAAAATACTGTATAAAGCGTAAAAAGTTGGTAGAAAGTAAGTAGTTAAGTAAATTAAGTGCTAGATAAGTAGTTTTAACTCTACTTTGGTGATAAATGAAATTTTTTTTTACAAAAATATGTATCCACCAGGGAGATATTCTATTTTTTGTCATAAACTTACTAAATATCTCCCAAATTTCTAAAATATATCCTTTTTTGCCCTATTACGTCCCGGCACATAGGAATATGTCCTTTGGACATAAAAAATGTCCAGTTGGAAACCCTGGCCTGGCATCACTGGAATCGCTTACCTACTGTTAGTAATAATTCTTTCTAGAATGAATTATTGTTTATTAGGTTAAGGTTGCAAGCTGAAGCCTGAAATCAGAGATACCATCTTTCAAGGCGTGTCAGCTTTTCAAAAATTGTACAGAACAAAAAAAAATTGAAGAGACAACAGTATAATTTGTATAGTTTTGCAATGGATTTATAATTCTTACAGATATTTCAAAACTTCAAACTTTAAGTCGTTTTTTAACTAATACTAATAAAATAATAGATAAAATATTCATTTCACTATAACATAATGTTAAATAAAATATTTTTCATTTTGCCATATTAGGAAGATCACTTCGCAAAATGACTTGTAATTATTAAAACGCATATCTTTGAAATGTAAAAGCAGAAACAACATGCAGTTTGGAATTAACATAAAAACCTATTTCCTTTGATGTGTATACTATTAGGCCATATACCAGGAAAGAACTTTTTTCTGACTTCAAACTATCCAAATACTCCCCCCCCCCCCCTATGTGCAAATATAAAGCCCAGAAACAAAATTTGGGCTATATATTTGCACATTAGGGAGGGGGGGGGACGTAGGTACAATTATTCCGCATGTTATGAAGTAAGAATTGTTTTCTGACTTCAAATCATCCAAATACTTTACCCCCCCCCTATGTGCATTTATATAGCCCCAAATTACGTATTTCCCATATATTCTATCACTTGTGTTTGTCTTGTCTCGAGCTAAGCTGAAAAAAACTAACGAAGAGACCGGTTTTGTTCTAGAGTTTTACACGGCTTAAACTTGAGCGAGTTGCCCAGGTCCTTTTAGCCCAGAATCATACACAAGTAAGTTTCAAGCCTTTGGGAAACCAAAGTTTTTTTTTAGCTCTTTTTTTGGCCTGATTTTTAGATAAGCAATAGTTCCTTCCTTTTTTTATGCATTTAGGTTGAAAGTGCCCCCATTTGGGACAGCTTCAAGCGAATCGTTAAAGGAGTTTTGTGGTGTGTTTTGGACGACCTGTGCCCCGAACCCAGTTTTTTGTACATTTTTTTCCCCTTAGCCCAGGGACTTTCAGTTGTAAGCCTCAGATTAATCAAGGACAAAAAGTTTTTGGTCTATTTCCTTAACATCCTCAATTTTCCAGTAAATAAGAATGATTCTCTTGGCTCAGGAAACAAACCCTGTAAGTGTCAAGTAAGACCGAGATCAAGCGTTCCCTCCTTTTAGCCCACCTATAAATCCACCTGTAAGCAATGGCAACTTACATAACTTATGGTCATGGGCCCCCAGGCAGCTTTAGTACAAGTTTTTAGCTATAAAAAAATGTTTCCTATTCAAATTAAACGGCTCTTGTGTTTCAGGAGTCGTTCTTAAGAAATTGGGATGAATAGTCAAACTTTGGCGTAAAGAGCAAGGTATTGAGGAGGTGCAACCCCTCCCTATGCGGAATAATATCTCTTCGTTTTGAGTTTTAATGTTGCTCCTTACTTTCAGTTGAAAAAACTTTTTTTTTGTCTAATTTCTGATATTTTTCCAAAATAATGCTGGTAAATCTGTTTAACCCTTTATGAAAAATTCCCTCCTCTCACAGGAAACTCCTCCGTAGAAAGCTCCTCTCACGAAAAAATATAAGCGCCTTAAAATTCCTTCTGGACAATTCCATCTCCGCTGAAAATCTCTCTTCCCCATCCGTAGAATTTCTTGCAGACGATTCAGCCTGAAAAATTATTCTTAGCATACTCTCATTTTAAAAAAAAATTTATGATCTAATCATTTTTCTGATCACTCCAGAAATCCCCCCTTCCATGGAATTTTTTTCTCGGAAATCGAAAACAGCTGAGAATTTCCCCCCGACAATTCCCCTGGAATATATTTGCATGCAAAATTGAGTTGGCAAAGAGAAAGTAAGACAAATAAAAAGACTTTCATATAGGAATTATGTCAAATCCCTCCGGTGTAAAATTTGCCCTGGAAACCTCACCCATGTAAATTTTCTTCCCCTTGTAAAATTATCCCCGTGTAAACCGATCCTAACCAAAAAAAACCGAAGCTAAAAAATGTCAGTATAGCCTACTTCCCAATAACAAAGACAATACATAAACAATGGGCCAATTTTATACCTTAAAGACCTATTCCAATGGCCCTGGGGAAGGGGTCATGTTATCTTCAAAGACATAGTTTTGCGGAGCAAAATGGCTCAACAAAATTCTCAAAATTTTTATCTAACAATTTTTGGGAAAAAAGAGGTGTGGTAAGGGGGCTAGTTGCCCTCCAATCTTTTTGATCACTTGAAAAGAGCACCAGAACTTTTAATTCCCGTCGAAATAAGCCTTTTCCCGATGTTCTAGGACAATTGGTTCGATACGATCACCCCTGAAAAAAAAAGTAAATACGGATCCGTGATCTTTCTTCTGGCAAACAATACGAAATTCCATTATTTTTTTTTGCAGATAGCTTGAAACCTCAACAGTAGGGTTCTCTGATACGCTGAATCTAAGGGTGTGGCTTACATGAAACATCTTGATTTTTATGGTTTTTCCCCGTTTTCGAAAATCAGTTGTTAAATTATCTCATGCTGGTAGCCTTTTATATATAAAATTAAGCTTTATGAATATTAAATTTTTGGAATCAGCATAATAAACCGATTCTTTTAAATATATCTATCGATTTCAAAATTTTGTTTTTTATAGTTTTACATGCTGGTGAAAATACTAAGCACCTTTTACAATGTAATAATACTGATCATAATAATAATAATAACACACTGCAGTACCAAGCTGCATGAGGCCAAAACAGCTACGCACGCTCCTCCCCCTTTTGTATCCATTTAAGGCCTGCCTCTTTACACTCTCCTAAAAAGTTTCTGTTTCCCTTAAATTCTCCCTTACAACCTCCACCAACCTCATTCTGGGAGGACCTGCTTTTCGTTTGGCCCTAGATGGTTGGTTGAAAAGAACGATCGGTACTTGTCTAGAATCCGGCTAGCACGCAAGAATTGAATTGCGAAGATCAGATAGGCATTACCGGAAATTCATATGAGACGCTGTATAAACAAAGGGTTTCTCACTTCGGGAACTATATTTAAACTTTAGTTTTTTGGGGTTTGGAGGGACTAAAAGGTAACTAGGTTGGGTTAGGTTTATTTAGGTTAGGTTACGTATTTAATATGTGATATGCTTTACCCCCATCCACCTAATGTGCAAATATATAGCCAAAATCGGTTTCTGAAGTATTATATTTTCATCCTATTTTGTTTTATTCATTAGCATTAACGAAACTTCACTTCTTGCGTGCTTACCGGATTCTAGACAAGTACAGAAAAATCTTTGGAAACCGAAAGTACTGTCTGTATTTTTTTCTTTTTGTGTTTCTTTTCTTGTTTTCTTGTTTGTTTTCGCTCTTTCTTTGAGCGGATAGCTTTTTTGTAAACTTTCAATAGTTGTTGCTAGAAATTTCAATACCTGATTATTCATTTGTAGCTCGAGTTTATAAGATTTTTTTGGGGAAAAGTTGGGCGTGATAGGTGGTTAGTTGCCCTTTAATCACTTTCGACCATTAAAAAGGGCACTAGCCCTTTGAATTTCCAATCGAATGAGTCCTTTTTGAAGTTTTTACGACAAAGCTTTCTCTTTAAACTCCATATGTCCCCAGGGCATAACTTACAACCCTTACCCTGATAGCCGTGGGGAGTGTCCTCCCCAAAAATATAATTTCAATCTGGAAATCAACTATGTAGAACAAAATGGCTATCTCAAAATTTTGATTGGATGTGTTTGGAGAAATGGTGGTCGTGGAAAGGGTGTTAGTTGCCTTCTAATCACTTTTGATTCTTAAAAAGGGCACTAGAACTCTCGATGTCCAATCGAATGAGCCCCCTTTGAAGTTTATACGACGACCCCTTGCATATGAACTGCCTCTGGGAAAAAAGAAATTATGATAAAACATTGGAGCCGTATGGCCTTTACTATAGGCAACGCTATAGCATTACCTCTGATAAGATTTGTAATATTAATAGATAGGTTTAGTCAATTATAGTTTGATGACTGAAGTCGGTAGGGAGTAAGGGGGTGGGGTATTTCCTCTGGGAATTGTTTAATGGTTTTAGTTTTTACTTCTAGTATCTAATCGATACTCCTATAATTCTCCAAATTGTCTTGTTTGTAATTGAAATGCCTAATAAGCACGTTTAACTTCCTATTCTATAGAGGTTTCGGGCTTTTATGTACAAAAAAATGTTGAATTATGTAATTTTTGTCACAAGAAAGATCACGGATGTGTATTTATTTTTCCCTAGGGATGATCGTATCGAATCAATACTCCTAAAACATCGGAAGAGGGCTCATTTGAACGGAAATTAAAATTTCTAGTGCCTTTTTTATGTGAGAAAAAGAATTGGGACAACCAGCCGCCCTCAAACTTCTCTTTTTTCTCAAAAAATCGTTCGATCAAAATTTTGAGATAGCCATTTGTTCAGCATACTTGAAAGGTTCCAAAGCTATTCGCACATGTAAGCGGCATCAACCTATACTATTTTTCTATGGTTATCAGTTTTACTACTAGGAGACCAAACTTTGCTTTGTGAGAAGAATGTCAGACATAAAATGACATTCAGTGTACACCGCCTCCTCCGAAAATGTACACCCCGAAGACCCTGATTCACAGAAGAAGAACTTTTGTGAAATTTTTCCAGGAGAAATTTTTCCTGGTTTCCATCTAAAAAAGTGAAAAATAACCCTAAAGTACAGTATATATATATATATATATATATATATATATATATATATATATATATATATATATATATATATATATATATATATATATATATATATATATATATATATATATATATATATATATATATATATATATATATATATATATATATATATATATAATATATATATTATGTTTAAGAGGTAATTACTTGGCAAAAAAAAAAAAAAAACTCTCGTCCTAATCCAGCAATTGAGACAAATGTGCACTTGAACTAGGCTTTCACCTTACCCATCTATCCAACTACCTATGACCAAACAGTGTACCCGAACCGTCAACCAAATAGAAATGCCCAAATTCATGCAGAGTCGTCATCAATAAATGTAAGTCGTTGTAAATTTACAAGCAAAAGCACCTTAAATCTAGCAAAATATTTCCAAGTAGAACCTTCCATTTAGGGCTCATCAGACGAAATACCACCTGCCTAAACGGGTTTCGAGGCTTTACTTTCTTTACCCGGCACGGTGGAGCCTCTACCATAAGATCTATATGGTAACCCTATGTCAGGTAAAACTTATGAAATACATGCATACTAGTCAAGCTATTAAAAAACACATACAAAAAGTGATTCAATGTTTCCTGAATAAAATCCCAGAGGTCACTGAGCAGAGACCATTCTGGAACAAATGAAGATTATTCCAGATGTGTCTTTTATTGGTATCTGGAACCAATTACCAATTTAAAGATTCTTAAGCTTGTTTGAAAACATCTACAAACTCAAAATTCCAAAAAAGAAAAGCGCAAGAGAAATTATATTAAAATATCATTTAGTATTTCTTTACAATTTTTTGTATATTTACTTAAAAGTTCATGATACATAAAACTAAATTTTTTGAATTGCCAACTAATTTTTTTGGCAGAAAAACCTCTTGAGATCAGTTTTTCGCTCAGCTTTTTACATCTATTTTTAAAATCTGTGTAATTACTGCATATTTTTGCATACCTAAATAATTGGAAATAATAAGCCGAATAAGTAATATTTGAATGTATATTACTTTCAAGGAATGGAAAATTAATTACTTCAAAATTAAAACCATCCGTTTTATTATATAATTTAAAAACTAATTTATTATTATTTGAAATATTAATATTTAAATCCAAGAAATGGTCGGAGTGTCCCATCCCATAGCTAGGCTCAAGAATTAACCCTTGTGGATAAATATTTTTTGAAATCTCCATAAACTCTGCACAATTTATTGCTAAGAAATTTTCCAGATACCTTTTATTATTTGAAAGTGTATATTTTCCTTTGCTTGAGCTGTTTTTATTTATGATATATTCGTATTCTAATTGACTTAAAAACAGTTCCGCTACGAACAAACTTGCATTCAAGCCCATAGGAATACCTAAGGGTTTTTTATATAAATGCCCATTGAATCTTATATATGTATTAAATAAAACAAATTCCAATAGATTACATACCATATCCAAGCTATAACATCTTGAATTAGTAGTACTACTAAGCAAATTAGTCGATGAAGCTTTTTTGTTAAAAGTATCAATTTTCTAAAATCTTATATTATACAAAAGAAAAGATTTCTTTATCACCATTTTAAATTTTTCGAATACTAAATTATGTTAAAAATTTTTATACAAATTAGTAAAATAAAATTAATCGACTCTTTTAGCTGAAACATTCGCCAAAGAATCTATCACTTGTAACGAGTTATTAACGCTCCAATATGGGTTAAAGTTAGAAACTTTTTTAATTCCGGAGCAATATGCTTTAAATTTATTTCTAATTTCTCCTAAAATTAAAGATAGATCAGTAGCGGCAATTCTGGTTGGACACCTTGCTGCCCCAGCAATAAAACTTGGTTTTGGTGGATTCTTATGAAATTTTGTCATCCAATATAAGAAAAAAAACTGTTTATCATTATTATTTATTTTAATATTAAATTTTTTCAAAATTATTTCTTCTACATTTTCAATTAATCTGTTGTCCTCTATCTGGGCCTTTATTTATGCATTTTTTGTTAATCACTCTCTTTATAAAATAACATTAAGATGTTTTGACTAATCTCATTAAAACAATTAAGATTTGTCTACATTGGTACAATTATAAATTCAATCTTTATATTAACATTTTTTGTTTTATTTTTACATACAGAAACAATGAACTCGCATCTGAAATCGCTTGATAAGATCTACGAATACTATTTCGTACACTAGTCAAAATTATCCAATTCTGAAATCTATCTTTAGTAATTTTCTCCTTCTTGCACCAATTATCAATAAATAAGTTTAAATCATTATTTAATCCCCTAAGAATATCTGCTGGCCTTATGCGGTAAGAAAGACGGAACTTAGCACCCATTTTCATTATATTTTGAAGATCGCGATGCTCTATAATGGACAAATCCCCCGTTACAATATGCTTATAACTTTGATCCACATACGGTAAAAATTGCTCACAATTTCAAACCGGTTTCCAATTACTCTCCCTGTCCAGTTTTTTAAGTATTGAATTATAATTAAAAATCATTTGACCAATTGTTTTTGAAAATTTATATGTTAAAATTGGACTACCATTATACACCACATGGAAGGGCATTCCTTACTCTCCGCTGGTTTAAGATTCTTTGCAAATTAATATCTTCTATTTACCAAATGTCGAACTTTCGCGGGCTTAACAATTGACATATTTTCCACTTTCAAGAATTCTCGCTGATTTTTGCTTAACAACACACGAAAAACCGATCGGTACCATAGGAAAACCAGAAAAAATTCCTAGCCCCGAAACCCATTGGTACTCTGGGAAAACCCGATCAATTTTCCCATGGTACTGATCGGTTTTTGAGCAATTCCACATGTACCTGAGCGGGTTGTTATATGAAAATTTCAGCTTTAATCCTATTACATTGTGGATTAATCATATAAAATTCCCAAATCTTTGAAACGTTGTATTTCTTTAATTATGTTGCGAGAATCTTTACTGTAAGTGGCGCTAATAATATTTAATCCCTTTCTTCTCGTGTTAAACCACCAAAGATCCTACTCTTATTAGTTTACTATTGTCTCTACACTGATCTGCACCTAGGGAATGCCATACATAAATGAAGGCCACTCATTTTTGCAATTGGAAAATACAAATGGCATAGCCAAGAAGATATTGTTCTAGAAAGGTTTATTTTTTGGAACTTAAAATTTCAATTACTTTGGATGGAATCCATATGAAAACCCAATTCGATTACGTGCAAAGTGCTGGAAGATCAATCACTAAGACAAAAAAGGAAACCTTGAACCAAACGTACTTAGTGGGCTTCCTATTGTCCCAACTTAAAACTTGTGCCAGTAATATGGTTTCTTTTTTATCAAATAAGATTTCAAATCCAATTTCATTATTAGAATAGGCTAATGAGGCTGTTTTTGACTTTCCGAAATAGTATACTGCTAATTGCAATTGCTAATTATAAGCCCTTATTAAAAAAAAAAATAATAACAAATAAACACACATACACAATAGCTACAATATCACCCCCAAAGACGTGATTTTTTTGCACAGAGGAGAAAATGTCGATTACCTTCAAGGGGGGGGGACAGTTTTTAATTGATACCCTTTGCACGAGTGTTCCTCTTATATGGGTAATTCTAATTACTAATAGTATGTCTTTATTATTTAAAGAAAGGCTATAATAAGGGTTTCGATGGGATTTGTGTCTGTTTTGGAACAAAGCAAGAAAAATCGGTTTCTCCACTTAGAGGTTCTATGCGCATACAGAATAACCAATATAAAAGAGAATAGAATGCACCAAATCAGACAACCCTCCCCCACAACCATCCTCCCCCACCTAATCATTCCAACTGCAATTTTATACCTTTTAATAGTTGAAAAATTCCGTGTTTATTTGTTCTACTGTTTTTCTTATCAAATCCTCTTTAGCCGGTACGTTCTCAGATGTTGGTGACAGACATTAATTCCTTTTCTGTTTCATACCAGACTTAAAAATGAGTGTCTCCGCCCGACAAAATCGTCTTAAAACTTCGCCCTTTGAAAAGCAGAAAATCAAGTATTTGGGCTGAGTTTCCCACCTAAAAGCCATCCTCAGTGAATAATAAAAATGCAAGAATAAAACCAAATAAAATACAGAAAAGAAAATAAACAACGTGTCTTTCTCAAAATAGAAAACAAATTTAAAGAGTCACCTAATCTTCCCAACTACAAATTTCTGTTTTTTATTGTCTGAAATTCTTCCCCGTTTTGCATTTTTTTGGTTCCAATTCTTCTTCAGGCAGTATGGTCTTACCAATGCTACTACTACTAACAATTCCCTGCAGCACCAAGTTGCCTTAGCCGTGTACGGTCTTCCTCCATCCCAATCTATTAAAATACACCCCTTCCAAGAAGTTCCAATTTCCTTTAAATCCTTTCTTATGACTACTTTTTACCTCATTTATAGACAACGTGCTTTTTGTTTTGTCCTAGATGGTTGGTCGGGAAGGACAATCTTTGGCAACCTATCATCCTTTATCCGTATGGTCTTAGATTTTATCTAAACTTATTAGGGTTGCTTCTTTTCTGGAACAGACTTGAAAAAAAATGCCTTTCTCCAGTTGGCAAAACCGTTATTAAAATGCCGAATAAAACTTACTGTACTTTGTCATAGCCCCCTTCACGTCTGTTTCCTAATGGTTTAAATTTTTTTTAAAGTTCTATTTCTGGTGCAGCGCACCAAATCGGGAATAAGAAAAACGGAATTTTCTTTTAAGACTGCTACTAATAGCTTATCGTGGCACCAAGCCACCTAGGCCCAGCACAATCACTTTTCCAGGACGTGCAATCGAGCAATCGAGACTTATTTTGACAGAATAAGTTGGTGATTTGACTTTAAACTGGTGGTCCTACCTAGGACAAAACCATGCTTTCTTTACCCTCCCCTTCATTTTAAAGTACCTGAAAAAACAAGTATGCAACAGTTTTTGGTCAAACAAAGTCACCAAACAAAAGATGGCGTTGGTAAAGGAGTACAAAAAAGGTTAAGACACGTTATTAGAATTCATAACCTTTTCAAACATGTAAAAAGTGTGTCATAGATTGTTTTGACCTGGAAGTATTTTAGGGGCATACTTTATTTTTTGGTTGAACTAATCAGGCCAATGCCTGTAAAAAATATAGAGAAGAAACATTCATATGAACTTGTTTAATTTTAGTGATTTCTTAGAAGAAAAAATTATTGCGTCTCAATAGACTGTTTTTTTTTTCGCCGTTGGTGGTCTCTCCACTTTATAATTGGCCAAGTGCTTTACTGAAATCTTATTAGAGTGCGAGAAATACAAGTATATGGTAAATATATCTGTTTTATTTGTGCTTTGTCTTGAACAGGAATTTGAACAGTGGCTCCATTCTCCCCAAGGCGAGGACATAAGCCCATTGGTGCGTTGGAAGTTGTATGTTGTTTCCACCAGATCTTCTGGACAGGAACATTCACATGAATTTATTTCAAAGTTAGAGGGAGGGGGATATCGTGGGGGGATATAGATTTGTGAAACGCATTAGAGTCAGGCAAATTATCACAAAAAATTTGGAATGAATCACAAAGACCTCCAAATGTATTTTATTTTACTTTGTTTTTTTTTGGGAGGGGGGAGTGGCTTCATTGGCAAGGAAGGCTGTGGTTATTTATGTCTAGTCACAATATCTTCCAACATTAAAAGGGATTTCAGAATTATAGGGAAGATTATGACTCCTCAACGCAGAAGATTAACACCACCTAGAAACATTCAAATTTTCAAATCTTATATTTTTATAATTTATGCTGCTGAATTTTACTGTTCTAGTCGGTTTCTTTTTTCTTATTAAACTATACTTAAGAATAATTGGTTGAAATTGTGTTGTCTGAGGAGTTCTTTGGAAAATATTTGGCCCTGATCCAAATGCATTCCTTATTCATAGGTATTTGGCTTATATAGAAATAGAATTTTTTTTTTTTCATCGTCTTTGTCTTGTAGAATGGTTAATCCAGACGAGAGAGATTCTTTTGGGATAATTGTGACGTATGCTGTCAAAGTGAAGCTTTTTTTGGGTGCTCTTGCTGGTGAATTGGTTGGTGAACTTCCGTTCATCTTTATGCATCCTAAGGTAATTAGAAATATCTATTTAAAACATTTACAAATAATAATCAGGCACGTAAATTGGGGGGTGTAGATTTTTCCCCCTAGATTTTTGAAACTATACCCCCCTCCCCCTCCTGTCTTGGAGTCAACTCCTCTTTCCCCAATAAACACGTCTATCGACACATGATTGCATAATTTCCATATATCTAGCAATGTATAGAAATGCTGCTATGATATAACCTATTGTTGGAAGTATGTTGTGACTATGTTATTTTCAATATTATTAAAAAACTAAGAAAAACAGTTTTGGTAGATCAGTTCCCTTTAACTTTGAACATTTGGAAAGTTGCATATTATGTGCATTTTATCTAGAAATATTCAATAGTTCTGAGATATACAGGTTAACCAAGTGTTTTAACTTACTATCAGTAAAATCATGGTTGCAACAATTGCTACAATCTACTGAACCACTACCCATACTTGCCAAAAATAAAAAAAAAACATTTTTTTTTTATTTCTAAATGTAAAAGAATCGCCATTTGACACTGATTCAGGAATAGTAAATGTCTAATAGTAACTAGTAATAGTAGAATGTTAAATTTGAAATTAAAAAGTAATGAGGAAAATAAACATATGGGAATTTTGAGAAAGAGCTTTGAAACCCTCAAAAGCAGTGGCAGGTCCAAATAAAGCACTTTTACATGTGTGCGATATATAGTTATGTAAATCTGGCTATCAAAATCCCCCCTACTTTGGGCCCTTGTTAAAATACGCACAATATTTGCTGACATAACTCTGAACCCAGTAAACAACGATTTATTAGCAATAAATCATGATGTCATGACGTCATAAATCTTAAAAGATACAAAAAAGATTTTTTTTCGGATTATGTATATGTGTGTATATCGTTTGTAAATTGAAAGTTGTGTCCTTTTTAAGAGTTAAAGGTAATTGGGTAAATGAAAGACGCAATTTTTTACAAAATACTGCATTTTTAATGTATTCTTAAGAGAAGCAAAATACCAGGGAATGGAAATTCAAAGATAGCCAATGGACTTCTTAAGGTCCACAAGGGCTCATCTAGGGGGGGGGGTAAAGGCGTTTGAAACCCTCCACAGTTTTATCCCACTCGTAAAACATAACAAAAATGCATATTAGCAAATTGTTGATGCATTAAAAAGAATTGTAATTCCATCCTTCCCACGACCCCCTTCCCAAACAGAAATCTTGGATACGCCCTTGTTCCAAAGTCCTGTTGTAGCGCAGTTTGTGTGATCTCAGCTTGTTAATACGGGACCCAGAGTTCGAACTCACCTTTAGCAAATGCAGAGCCGACGCAAAGACCTTAGTAGTCGAGAAGCGTCTTTAATCCAATAGATAAATACATACATAGGGTCCAAAACTTTAACCAGAAATTCTAGAGCCTCCCGTTTTGAAAAACAACCCTATCGAGTATAGATTAAAATCGATAGCATGACTTAGATGTCGCAATTACTTCCCTGTTCATTTCTTGACGAAGCAGCTAACGGTTGTGACGACATCTTACTTCCCTGTTCATTTCATGACGAAACAGCTAACAGTTGTTACGACATCAGACTACTATCAAAGCCTATTGAAACTGAGAAAAGAGGAGCGAACACATCAAACAGAGTAACAAAAAAAAACAGAAGAACAAACAGGAGTATTACGTAGTTACAAAACAGATAGGAAAGAACAAAGAAATAAACTCAGGAAAGAATATAGAAACAGGAAAAGGAGCCGAGAAATATTCCGATTTCATTAAAGGAAAAAACTATTGGGCGCCAGCCCCCTTCCCCGAAATCCTAAATTCTCCGGAATATCTGAGCGTATCTTATTTAAAGCCTCAATTTCAGTTCTTTTTTTATTATTACCCATCCCTCGAAGAATCCTAAATAGAGGCCTGTCTCTAAAGGATAACAAATGCAGCCGTAAACATTTACAAGGAACGGCAGCAAAAACGTAAAACTGAAACTGATCAGAGACATAGTTCTCGGGCCTTTCAACTATGCTGAACAAAATGCTTATCTTAAACTTTTAATCGGATGCCATTGAGGACAAGGTTTCGTGGGAGGGGGCTGGTTGCCCTCCAAACACATTCGATTCTTAAAAACGGCAAGAGAATCTCCAATCGATTGAGCTCCTTCCAAAGTTTCTACGACAGCTCTTTCTATACTAAGGGCCTTGAGGAAAAGCTGTTCTGTCATAAGGACTGACAGGAACTGGAGTCATAAGGAAGAAAGATCCAACAGATGATGTCTGAGGTATAGATACATGGAAAACAGGCTAAAAAGGGATGGTTATTAACAAGAAGAGGAATATTTCCAACATGACATCCGACTTAGAGGAATCAAAAGATGTTCCTATATTTTTAATTCTAGCTTAGTTTCAACCATTCCATGGTTAAAACTAGGCTTCTACTGGTAAACCTAATGAAATTACAAATTGTAATAGGACCGAAACTAAGAAAATATAGTCCTCCGTATAACAAAATGAGACAAGTTTGACAAAATAATTTTCAAGAGTTAAGGAATAAAATGCTTTACGAATACCAAGTAAAGCAGCAGCGGGAATTAAACTAGAACATAAGGCAAAATACAAAAATTCCATAGAGTCACACAGGTGTTTTGCCCTGTGTGTGATTGTGGGTATAAACAATGAGGTAAATAATTTGAAAGATCTTTTGGGAACAAAAATGATGTATTTTGACATTTTGAACTTTTTGTCTTCCAGGGACAGGTGGAGTTAAAATTTCTTGACCCCCTCCTCCTTACCTGTGCCAAATACTTTCATTGCGTTTGTCATATGTATATCATAAGCTTAAGACTATATTTAAGTCTTCAAAATGTAATGCTTATGTAATCGAGAGCATAATTTAGGCAATTTCTAATAAAACTTAATAAACAGTTAATGCCAAAATGTTTCACATAACCTTTTTAATATTTAGAGTGCTATATTTTTACTGCACCTGCTTTTGGTGAAGCATTTTGTGCAAAAAAAAAAAAAAAAATAAAGGTCAGCTATACAATTCCAGTGTTATTTGTAAATAGAACTACATTTTTATTATTTATTTATATCATTTTATTTCAAAGCTTAATATATCCTTTTTACAGCCGAACCCAAGAAAATTGGAGCATAATGACAGTGTCAACGTTGAAGCATTCCGGCAGGATACTGAGGATTTTGGTAGTCAAGATAACCCATAACTTAACCTCTGGACCGCATATCCTAACATTTTAACCTTATATTTGGACATACAAAAAAAAGAAAAAAAAAGAAACAGATGTATTCTGAAGTGTTTTTAAATCTCAATAAAGTTTGATTTGACACTGTGGTTTTGGCTGTTGATGTTTCAATCACCTTCATTCCCACTATGCTTCAGCAACGAAGTCTCATGTCGTTAAATTAAGGGCTACGGAAAACGAACTGTTTTGGCCACCAAAATATGAGCATACTTATCGACAGTAAAGCAAAATTAGGAACAACACAAGAGAAAGCTAAACCTCAAAGTTCATAAAAATGTTCTTTTTAAGCTGAAACAATCCGAAACTATAAAACACTGACGTTCTTTATAAGTTTGGACTTCAGTCTGTCAATAAATTTTATTATCGAGATCAAGCGCGTAAGCAGAATGTATGAAGCCTTTGGCTGGTGTTGGGTATTTCAAGATTTTTATTATATTTTCTTATTATCTTCGATATTGTTTTCTAAATTGGAGAAACTGATTGCCAAGGGATACTCATTGAACCCCGACACATACCAAGCGTCTTGGGTCAGACAATTATATTCCGCGCCAATTAAGGAGATAATATTCATAGCTCTTAGGGTATATAGTCACTTCTCGAACAAAACTTTATTCAATATTTAACCAAACACATATTAGAAGCCACCCAAAATAAGAAAAGATGAAATTTCCTTTGAAACGCAATTTCCTCTATTTCCTATGAAACACAAAAGAATGGCAGCATTTCAGCTCCCTACAACATTAGCAATTTAAACCAGTTTTTAATTTTGACAATTATTGATAAATAATTTAGTAACTGCTCTGGATTCAATATAGTATTACCTGACACCCGATACCATTTTACAAATAGCAAATTTTAGTGTAATCATAGCATTTGTAGTCTTGAAAATAACTGATCTCGGAATGTTTCCTGTTTTCCTATGGGAGCTTCAGATTGTTCATATTTTTTTGTTTGTTTTTTAAGTACTCCCCTTGAAAAGGCGTTAAAGCGTACCCAGATTAATAATTGAAAGAGCTAAAGAGACGTGGCAATCTGGTTCGACTTTAACTCGCATCAGCACCACTTACTAATGCCACCATAAACCAATTCATTGTACCAAGGGACTGCATTCATGTCCAGAATTCAGTAGCATTCTAGATTTCGTTATTTGCCCTAACACTCATTCTCTCCATCCAATTGTTTAACATATAATATTGACACCCAAGTTCGCTAAAATTCTCAAAAGGGGACCACAAAGAGCCATCCCTAAAAGTGTTCTAGAAGGGGTGGGAAACTAAAAAGCTTCAGACCAAAACATTTCCCAACCAAAAATAATCTAGTATATTAATTTAGCGTCAGTAGCCACTGGTGCCACCTTGGGAGTGATATTTAGGAACGGAGCTCGCCTATCTTTTTTTACCGTTTCTAGAAGTGCCTTCCTTGATAGTATCAAGGTGGCCATTGTTGTTTTCTCCCATCCCGAGAACCACACCGCAAGATTTAGACCGTTGTCAGCTTGGACTGACAACACTCGTCTGCCAAAAGAGGGGAGAGAGTCATCGAAATCTTGCCTGCTATCAGCATAAGTGACACCAGATCCGTATAACTGGGGCTAGAAAAAGAACTTCTTTCTTTTATTTCAGATTGCTCCTTAAGTGAATTCTCTTCGGCCACAGTTGGGGCTTCAAATGTCAAGAGAAATTGAGCCGCTCTTCTGGCATGACTTAGGCTGCCACAACTAGCTTGAATCTATCAAATCTTTATAGTATATTGGTGATTGAAATTAGCAGTAGTAGGCCCTTTTTTGTGCCTACTACTCTCAGAGACATAACAAGAAGGCTTAAACCACTGCCCCCTTTAACGGGGAGGGGGGACGTCTCAATGTGTTTAAGCAAATGTGTTCGTTTTTTATAATCAGTATTTAATAATTCTAAGATCAAACTATCTACGTACACTGTGAGGAAATTAAGTTCCATATAGCCTCTTGTCCTTCCTCCCCTGTAACCTTCCCTGGATGGAAGCATTAGTTTATCTAATAACGAGTAGATTGTTGCCTTATGAGCTCCAGTTCTAAAGCTTTGCTCAAGATTAGACACAGCCTTTGCCGGTTTTCAGTTCTTACAAATTCACATATACAGGGTCATGACCGTATCCAGGGGGGGGGGGTTACCCGGTTTGAACCCCCCCCCCCCCGAAATGTTTTGACCGACTCGAAAATAAGTCCAAAATTAGTAAAACCTAGGTAAAAATCAGTAAAATTAGTCGAAAACTGAGTCAAAAATTAGTAAAACCCCCCCAAAAAAGTCAAAAATTAGTAAAACCCCCCCTGAACAAAAATCCTGGATACTGCCCTGTACAGGGTGTTCCAAAAGGAACAGTGCATTGAACACAAAAAAGGATATTTATACATTTAAAATGTTTAAATGTAGTTGAAAATGTTTTCCCAAAAGATTTTAAATATTATATTTTAAACATATATTTTCAAAAGATTTTATTTTAAATATTAAAAATTTAGAATTCTTTCCATATAAAGTGCATGTTGTTCATGAACTGAAGCCTCAGGATTCAGAAAAACGTGTACTCTTCTGTCGGTGGTTTTAAAATTTTATTCTAGAGAAAGGTGAAAACATTTTAAACCATGCATTCTTCAGTGATGAAGCATGGTTCCATTTGTCCGGGTACATGGACAGTCAGAACTCTAGAGTGGGGTCTACAATAAATCCTCATGCTCTGTTTCAGAAGCCACTCCACGATCAAAAAGTTGGTGTTTGGTGTGCTTTGTCAAGGTGGCGTATAATTGGACCTATCTTTTTTGAAAACACCATCACATCTGATTGTTACATTCATAACATCCTGGAGCCATTTTTTGATCAATTGACGGAGCAAGAAAAGCAACAAGGCTGGTTCCAGCAAGATGGTGCAACTGCCCATACGGCTCGTGTCAGTATGGCTGCAGTTGGTGATGTCTTTGGGTATCGTGTGATCTCTCGTGGTTTGTGGCCACCAAGATCACCGGGTTTAACACCTCCTGACTTTTATTTGTGAGGCAAATTGAAAGGCTTAGTGTGTGCAGACAATCCTCGAACTACGGATGAACTGAAGCAGAAAATAATAAGTGTTATTCAACACATCAAACCTGATGAACTTGAATGTGTTTTTCAAAACATGCTGCGTCGCGCTCGTTTATGTCTGCAGGTGAATGGCGCACACTTTCAACAGTTATTGTAGATCATATCTTACTGCACGAATCAATCCTCAATCGTACTTTAGTTGATAAGGTATTAGATTTGTGAATATTTACAATATATAGTATGTTTTTGTAAGTTTTGTTTCTTTGGGTTATTAGCATATTCCTTCTGCACTGTTTCTTTTGGAACATATATATATTATATATATATATATATATATATATATATATATATATATATATATATATATATATATATATATATATATATATATATATATATATATATATATATATATTCCTTTAGTTTGAGCAAAATAATGAATTTAATTGAATTTAATAGTAGTGTTCTTTATTTCTTGCATCCTTGTTTAATAATTTATTTGAAGAGGCTCACAGCAGTAACAATTTCCCTTTTACGGATCTTATTTTGCTTTTATTCATCTATTAAAATTATCCAATAGTTCGTGGTAACAAAATGTAAGTACGGAGCATTTCGGGCAAATAGTAATCGAAACTGTAAGAAACAGAATATTGATAATAGTTATTACATCAAAAGAATTGGTTTTTACCCTGATTTCAAATATGTAAAATTCGTTAAGATAAATTTTAGCAGCCAAAAGCTATGATCCTGTGAAAAATTATGTGATTTAAAAAAAAGGGGGAGAAACAAACCCAAAAAGTCAAGACATCTCAATGAAAATCGCAATATCAGGTTCAGCAAATCAAAGAACCCTACTTTACAAGTTTCAAGCCAAAATGGGTTCCACCTTCAAAAATTTAGGATTTCGTATATTTTTTTGCCAGAAGAATGCGTGTTTATTTGTATTTTCTTTCTTTTTTACAAAAGGTTATCGTATTGAACCAATGGTCCTAGAAAATTGGGAGGGGTCTCATTCGAACAGATGTTAAATTTCTAGTGACCTTTTTAAGTGACCAAAAGGAAGGAAGGGCAACTATGCCCCCTTACACCCCATTTTGTTCAGTATAGTTAAAAAATCCAATAACTATGCATCTGGAAATGACATGCCCCCCTCCCCACAGCCTCTGGGGGAAGGGCTGTAAGATATAGGATTTGCAAATTGTCTACATACAATATTTGTTTTTGGTATGCTTGCAGAGGTGGGGGAGGGGAAAGCACAGGGGAGGCGATTTTCCTTAGAGGGGAGAGGCAAATTACCAGGCATTATTTGAAAAAACATCAGAAACTAAATTAAAAAAGTTTTTCAACCGAAAGTAAGGAGCAACATTAAAACTTGAAACGATCATAAATTATTCTGTGTAAAAGGGGGGTTACCTCCTCTTCAATACCTTGCTCTTTACGCTAAAGTTCGACTTTTTGTCCAAATTTTTTAAGAGCGACTCCTGAAACGCAAGGTTGTTTGATTATAATAAAAAGATTTTTTAAAGTGCTGAGAAACTTTCGCGTGGAGAGTGAGGGCTTAAAGAGGGGGCAGCTACCGTCATATACGGAATAATTTTTATTTGTTTCACGTTGTAATGTTGCTCCTTAATTTCAGGTGAAAAAAAACAAGCTTTTTTTTATTTTTATAAAGTTGTGGCTGTAAGCAAGAATTGTTTTTCTCCCACAGATATGATGTATAAAGTCTGTAAACAAAACTTGGGGAAAAGGTCTTATTTGCTTTTATAGATCTATTAAGATCATACACTTTTAATAAGTATGTAATGGCAAAATTGGTTTTTAAACTTTACTCTTGGATTAAGGATTATCAGTTTCCATCTGTATGTCATGACTCAGTACGTTGCGAATAGGAAAGATATTTTGGATTTAGAGGATTATAAAGTGTTCTTTCCCGTCAAGTTTTTCTTCCTTCATAAAGCGACCTCACAATGTCACTTACTAACAAAATATCTGAATTGCTTAAATCTATAACAGTACCGAAAGAACGACAAAAGATTTATTTTTCTTTTAATTTTGCCTGCTAAAAACTGGTGGAAAAATATTTCCAATCGTTATTTTTTTTTTTAAGGCAGTTGAAAACTTTAGCTCAGATCAACAATTTTAAGTTAAAAGATATTTCTAAGAAGCCGGGAGTCGAAAGAATATTCTTGAAGCTTTGCAACCAAGTTCATATTTTTTGCTTATTTAATTGCTCACTGTTCAACTTTGACGAGACAGGATTAAAAATTAAGTAGGTCAAACCAATGCAAATTAGTAAATTAGGTAAGTGAATAACTTAATTAAGGTGAGGATCAGATTTTACTTTCTGGGCTAAAAATAAGGCTCGATTTGGCGAAATTACGAAAATACAAAGTTAACGAATTTCAGATATTACCATCTCTGCTCTTGAAAATTCAGATAAATTTTGGAAAACAGAGAGGAATAAGATTAAAATTTCGTAAGACTTCAACCAAATTCTCAACCTTTTTTTTTAAATTTGTAATACGATGTTAGATTTTGATTTGGTCTTAACCATATTTAACAGCTAGACAAATCATTACGAGGTTTCCTTCGCTGACTTCAAAAATTGTACTGTTGAACTTTGTATTTTTACTATCAGATCTTGGAATTTTTTCCAAAGTCGGATCGAAATTATGGATAATGAGGATCCTCTGGAGCTATTTCGTTTTTTTCAGACTTTTGGTTCATGTTTTAACGAATCTCAAGTAGTTTGGGTTACTACTCCACCCCCCCCCCCTTTCCGGTACAACGGGAAAATACAAACCAACTTGCATTTACATGGATTGCAGCTTCCATTGTTCAAATTTGTCCTTATTGAGGCCTCAAAACTGGTTCTAATTTAAATTCTACAAACTATTTTCCTGAAGTAGTTGTCTCTAGATTTTCTTCCTCTTAACCCAAACGAACTGAGTCCAAGCCTTTTTGGTGTCCTGCTACGCGCAAAGAGCAAAAACTGCTTCACTATTGTGACTAACAGTCGGTTGATAAGAATGATACTGTGTTTACTAGATTTCTTTGAGTACAGCGACAGGTATCACGAAAACATGAACACGGAGGGAAGCAAACACTTTTTGAAAAGTAAGTTTATTGAAAAACAAGTTATTAAAAGGCTGAAAAAAGACAAATGATCTTACGGATTTATGAACGTTGTTGCTTGCGTCGTGCTTTCCTCGACTTTGCGTATGTTATTATGTAATAAGTTCCTTCGGAGTTCTAAAGGGTTTAAAAGACTGGTTTATTTATTCCAATTTGAACGATATGTCACTCGAGGTGTTTTGAACAGATTTGAATATCCTTCTTAATAAGAAAATTTCGCGTTAGCTGAGAACATGCCGCTGTTGGTCCTAACTATCAGCTATTTGCCGCAGAAAAGCAAACCGGTGCCACGTCGGGGTCGATTTTTTAGGCAAATTTGCACATACTTTTTTACTTCTTGTTACAACTCAAGTCTCTATTAGTGGTTTTAAACCGTGGCGTAATGTCATCGAAACCCTGGAGGGGGGGGGGGGTAGAGTTAGATCCAATTTTTCCAAATCAAGTGAAAATGACAGTGAAAACTGAAAAAATGATCCATATTTTACCATAAAAGCAGAGATATACTAAAGAAAACTGACCTGTTTCTCTGGATACTTGAATTATGCAGGCTTATCTTAGTTTTTACAAGAACATTTGCAGAAACTAAAATTCAACTGGGGGCTAAATTGAGGTCTTGGGATGTAAATTGGGTCTGGAGGGGTCAGTTGCACCCTCCCCCCCCTCCCATAGCAAGTTAGACCCCGCCTTAAAAGGGGAATTAGGTGCTATTGTAGTGGTTTTTCGTCAGGAAAAGTTAATTAGCCTGAATAGTCAAAATAAAGACAGGGTTTGATTCTGCCATTAAATTTTTTGAATCCTAAAGTGCTTCAGTTCAATTTTCATCTTCTTCTCCTTAAACTGTAGGTAATTCTCCTGTACAAAAACAGTCTGTAATTCGGCTGATTTACGCAAGAGTTTTTTCTGGCAGTATATTTCCATAAAAACAGCAGGCTGTCCTGGCAAAATATTTAAAATATCAAAGCATGAATCACTCGGGGTTTTGGTTTGGTTTCCAAATTAATAACTTTTTGTTTTATAATTTCACTGTGACAACAGTAACTGGTAACTATTCTTAGATTTCCTGAAATTAGGATAAAGTTGCGGTATAATGGTGTTTTGTTAACTTGAAGATCTGCTGAAACTAAGATCCCAATCAGGGTAGGCCTATTGGAGTAATAGTGCTTCTTGACTACTAACGTCCTTGTGTTGGCTCTGCATTGTCTGAATTAGGGGGTGATTGCTGTTACTTGGCTTTTAAATAGCTCAATAAACTATTGACTTAAGTGAATAAAACTTCCTGAAATGTTTTCAGATCTGGTAAAATTCTTGTTTAGCTACTTTTTGTGGTCTTTTAAAGGAGACAGGTTATGAAAATGAAACTTTCAGGTATGGGTTTACAGACTAAAGTATGGTTTGGAAAGGTATTTTGAAGTGCCTAGGCTACCTCCATCCCTTCTTCCTCTGGTAGGCAGCGACTTTTGATGACCTTTATAAATCTTTGTTTTATGAAAGTGAATCCTTGCAAAAAAGATTGGTATATACGTACTATCCCATTATCTGGGCCTTTCTAAAAAGTCAAGTTTGGTTAATGATAATGAAATAAAATGAAATAGGATGAGTATATAATAGTTTAGAAACAAATTTGGGCTATATATTTGCACATTAGGGGGTGAGGGGGTAAAGCATTGCATAGGGGAGAGAGGGGTGAAACCGTACATTTTGAGGATTTTGACCCCTAAAAAGCGCATTTCTAAAGATACAAACTTCCTTTTTACATGAATAGATAGCTCAATTATTCACTTTTCTTGGTGATTTTTTTCAATGACATCCATCAAGTTGTTTCTTGGTGAGACCCAAAAATGTGTGACCTCTTCAAGTGTCCAAAGTCACCCCAAACAGGGGGTGACTTCGGACACACATGGGGCATTTCTGTACATTCATTAATTAATGCTTGTAATTATTGATTCAGATATTATTAACATTTGATTCAGATAATATACAAGTTAAATGTAACATTAAATTTATTGTATAGGAAATTGGGCCAAATCACAGCCAAATACAATAGCTTTGGCTGTTCGCCCAGTTCTTCCTACTGATGCCGGTGCGGGAAGCTTCATAATAATGTCTTGAAAGTCAGTTTTTGCACAATCTCGACATTCAGGGAAGATGAACTTCCTACCAGACTTGCGCAGGTAGTTTATTTTTGCTACTCTGCCACTTATTTCCGCAATTTCAGCAACATAGTAAACAGCAGAGTTTTTCTTCTTTCCAACCATAAACCTCACAAGCACAAAATTTCCACAAGATAATTCTTCATCTGTCTCAAACTCACTGATACTTCCACAATGTAAAGACTCGTCATTGAGCTGTATATCTATGTCTGAAATGCTGTCTCTAGTTTCGTCAGCAATGAATGAAACCTTTGACTTTTTAGCGACTTTTTCCTTTTTTTATCAAGCCTTAGCTCTGTCTGTGCTTCTAGTGCCCTTTTTTCTGGTGTTTCTGTCAGAATTCTACTTTTGCCTTTTTTACGTTTTTTGCGCGGCCACACTTGCATTTTTGCCTGTGGATATGGTCTGATGTTTTCAGGAGTTACTGCTGTAGGCAAGTTTGACTGCTGTTGACCCATCATGACAGGAGATGAATCACAAAATAAACCAGGGTGAGGATCATCCATATTGGAAGTTTCTGGGGCATTCTGTTCAGCTGGATCTGGGCGGTTTGTCACCTCAGCTGGCAGAAAATCGACTTCTGTGAACACATTTGGATTTACAGGCCAAATTCCTGCCTTCTCAAAACCAGCTGTGATGTTTTGAGGATTCAGCTTTTCCAGAAAGGGATACTTGCACAATTTTGCTATTTCATGTATTGAAATTCTCTGACCAGGGTTTAATTGCATCCAATTGTCAAATGACTCCTTGATTGCATGCTTCAATGGTGCATACACTGAAACATCAAGGGGTTGGAGACGATGGGAGCAATGGGGAGGAAAGGTTAGGAGGTGGATGCCGTTATCTTTACAAAAAGAAACTAATTCTACTGAAATATGGCTTTCATGATTGTCAAACAAGAATAAAACAGGGTTATTTTTGCTGGGTTTGACTCTTTTAGAAAGTGTTCCATGGAACAAAGGGAATTGTCCAAAGTCATTCATCCACTGCGATGGGCTAAGCCAATGCATCCTGGTGGTCCATCTTGATACATCCTTTCTGGAGCTTTGACTCTTGGAAAAACAAACACTGGTGGAATTGTCTGACCAATTGCAGATACAAAGCATAGCATTGTGGTATTTTCCCCTCTTTCTGCTGACACAGTCTGTGCCACCTGTTTTGCTCACCTTTTAGCAATCACCTTTGGGGCCTGAACAACTGTGGGTACTTCTGTTTCATCACAGTTACAAATTCGACCAGGAGGAAAATGATACTTGTAATATAACTCCTGAAGATTTCTAAAGAAGACAACAATTACAACGGCATTAAAGCCGGCAGCACGAGCCTGGCTTGTATTTTTGGGATTTCTGATGGACAAACTGGCGTTCCGCTTGATGAAACCTCTTAGCCAATCCACTCCTGCTCTGTCATTCAATTTCCAGCTTGATGGGAATTTTATCTTCAATGTTATTGCCCATTGGTAGGCTAACTTTCTTGTTGCATAGGGAGTCAACCCATGGTTAAGTAGTGAGCATTTTTTGAGGTATGCAGCAAGCTCTTTCTCTTGTTTGGAAGTAAAAACAAACTTAGTGCTCTCCTGAACAATGTCATTGTCAAAATTGCTACCACTAGCACCACTCTGCTCCAGAATTTGCATTTTTGCCTTGTATTGTTTCATTGCATCCGCAAGGATACTCTTCTTCAGGGAAAATTCTTCTGCGGTTGCTCGGAAAGACAACTTCCTATGTATAAATTGAATAACAGCACGCCTGACTAATTCTGGATCAGGAGGACCACTTCCCTTTCGAATGTAGGTGCAAACCATCTGTAAAAGAAAATTATAATCGTCAGAACCCCAAGAGAATAACATGGAAATTAACACAGGTCACGCCATGCTTTGAGGTGTGCTTTGAGGCATAGAATGGAAAGATGCCTGCAGGCAGCATAATGTTTAGTTTTACATTATAATACAAAACATTAAACAAAAAAACTTTAAAAAGCCACATCAATCATTTGTTGATGTTCATTTTTCTCACGTTTCTACAAGTCAGACAAACATTTCGGGGGGTTTCAAACCCTCTACCCCCTTGGATACAGCCTATGACGCTACTGTTAATCTTTCTGATATAAGTAGGCATTGAATAAATGTTTATTGTTCAACATAATAGTAAATCATTTAATAATAAGTATTTTTTTTTAAATACGATGGGTGAAAATGAATTGAACTGATCTGCATAGCTCTGAAGATGTACTGTAAATCTAAGATTATATAAATCTCACATTACTCCTTTTGAATGATCACTATCTAATTATAAGTTCCAATCACATATACTATAAAACTAAAAATTATAATATATAAGACAATAATCCATAGAATGTATACAATTCAGAGTATGTATTTTAAACAAGGAGGGGTGGGGGGGGGGTAAGGTTTTTTGGTACACCAGTTAGAAAGTATTGAATAATATTCAATTAAGATTAACTTGAATATTTTTGCCATAAACAGTGACATGCCGAGACTATTTTAAACGCATAGACAGTCAAAAGTACACCTTAATTTCGGATAGAAATTAAAGGCTAAGCGTACCCAAATCATATAAAATGCTGTCCAATCTTGAACATAGGATTTTAAAGTTGGAACGAAGTATCTAAATAATAGGCAGACTTGATCTTGGATAACTTTGGTTCAGGACAAAGATTGTTACACAGAGTAGTTGTGTTTAAATATGCTAGGCTGTAAGACAAGGGATAACTTTTGTCTAAGTGTAAATGTTGAAAACAAAGTTTGATAGTCGAAACAAATCACTTCAGTTTCTCTATAGGACGACAGGAATATAGTCAATTTTACCAATATTCTGCTTCCAGCTACACATAGTTCCATTTTCCAACTTATGAAAGACTTCCGTCAGAACAGGGCGAAACCGGACACCACGAAAAGTGTCCGGAATCGCCCCCAAAAAGTGTCCAGAGTTACCCCATGTTGATGCCATTTTGAAATATTTTTTTTTCGTAGATAATGGTCTGATATATACTGATGATAATTACCATGCAAATAGCAGAGGTATACCTTGTCTGATCCTGCTTACTCACAGCTCACGAGCTACAAAAACTTAGAAAATATATGACAAATACTACATATGTCAGTATTTCCAGCAAGCACATAAAAACTTCCTTACCTCTTTTCTCGGTTGTCTCATTTCTCCAAAATTTAAAACTTGCGGCAAATGTGCGTTACATGAAGGGCATCTAGCGGGAATTTTTTGAAAGGATTAGCTCAAAAACTTTAGACTACAGGTCAAACGTACGGAGTCACCCCCGTGCGGTATCGCCCCTCTCTCCCCTATATTAAACATGTAACCTAACCTAGGTACCCCCTCCCCCTAAACCCCAAAAAATCACAGGTTAATATCGTATATGCAATGAAAACCTTGCTATCATTGCCTGCTCTATAACAGTTAAGACATCAAAAACGGGTTTTATCATTGCCTAGTCCAGTGGTTGGCAATCTTTTTTGCCAAAGAGCCATATATGTACATTACCAGGATTAAAAAAAATTTAGAGAGCCAGATTGGTTTATTAATAAAGTAAACCTTTATTATGATTTTAGACCTTCATTAAATTAAGGGTACACTGAATGAAACTTGATTTCAAATTAATAAAGATTATATTTATTGATTAAAAAAAGAATTAAAGTAAGATATCCATAAATTTAAATATGACAATAACTGACAAACACTTAATGCGAATAATGTCCTTGCATCTCCTTGGAAAGTTTGAGTATGTTAGGTTTGTATGTTGTTGTTTTTAATTTTAGGCATGATTCCAGGTTCTCATCAATAAGACAACTTCTCAATTTACTCTTGATAAAATTCATGCTTGAAAAAGATTGTTCGCATGAATATATAGAACCGAAAAGGCAAAGAACACCAAACCCAAGTTTTTTCAGCTGATCATAAGAGTCAGGAATACTATTCCAGGTGTTGAACATGCTAATGCCTTCCTTCTGCAGGTCATTTCAAAGCAGACCACTTGTGTTGTGAACTAAGTTCACATTTGTTCTTCTCCAGTATTTCCAAATCTACACAAAGACGTTCAAATTTAGAGCTCCATATTTCCTTGTTTTTTAATTCCAGCAATTGTATTTTGAAGTTACTAATGTTGATGCCAAAAGGAGAAAAATTTAAATCTGTTATCAAATACATTCTTAGACCACACTGGCTATACATGACAAATGAAACTCAGAGAGGAGAGAAACTAACAAAATGAAAAATAAAATACAAAAGGGTGAAAAAAACAAGGATTTTTTCAGCCAGTGGCGAACCATGAAGATGACAAAATATAAGCAAATGTTTCAACAAGGACCTCCGCCAAGTTGTCCTCAGTGCTAAAAAAAAAAGAAGACAAAGAGAATAAAAAACGAAAATCTAACCTTTCGAAGTTTACATTACAAAGACAGAACATACACTGAATAAAAACCAGACAGGAATAAATGAAAATGAATTTACCAAGATGATTGGGCAAGAATCTTTTGCCTTGCAATAGTTTTAGCTGGTCTACAATTTTGGTTTTCATTAGATATGCAAATAGGTTCTTTTAAGTTATACCGGGTGAAAATATTGATTGAGTCCTTCAAGATTAAACTGTCGTAAATTGGGCTTAATGAAATATCTCCAGTATCTCTATTTATTGCTAAATTTTGGTTTATATATTTTTTTATCTCAATTACCTCTTGGATAAACTTGGAAAAGTTTAAAAAAAAACATAATCTCTCTGTTTCTTTCAAATCCGAACAAAAAGTTGAACACTTTTTCAACTCAGGAAAGGATAAAACTGACCCGATACTGGGTAGTGGTGTCTACAGAATCCCGTATTTTTGTGGAAAATTTTACATTGGTAGGCCCCATCAGCAACTAGGTGAACGTTTGCATGAGCACAGAATTTCAATAGATAAGTTTCTGAGATTAAAAAATAACAATGAGAACTTTGATTCGGCAATGGCTTCGCATGTTTTCGTAAATCCGACCCATCTAGTTCTGTTTGACGAGGCAACTTTAATATCAACTGTAAATGGTGTACCACAAACTTTTAAAGAGGTAATGAGATAAAAAAAATATATGAACCAAAATTTAGCAATAAATTGAGATACTGAAGATATTTCATTAAGCCCAATTTACAACAGTTTAATCTTGAAGGACTCAATCAATATTTTCACCCGGTATAACTTAAAAGAACCTATTTGCATATCTAATGAAAACCGAAATTGTAGACCAGCTAAAACTATTGCAAGGTAAAAGATCCTTGCCCAATCATCTTGGTAAATTCTTTTTCATTGATTCCTGCCTGGTTTTTATTCAGTGTCTGTTCTGTCTTTGCAAAGTAAACTTCAAAAGGTTAGATTTTTGTGTTTTTTTTTTTCTTTGTCTTCTTTTTAGTTTAGCACTGAGGACGACTTGGCGGAGGTCCTTGTCGAAATATTTGCTTATATTTTGTCATGTTCATGGTTCGCCACTGGCTGAAAAAATCCTCGTTTTTTCACCTTTTTTGATTTTATTTTTCATTTTGTTAGTTTCTCTCCTCTCTGAGTTTCAAATCTGTTATTGTAGCTTTAAGGGGGTTTTTGGCGAATGCTAGGGTTGCTTTGCTGTTTTTAAATTCCTGAAACCTGCTGAGAAATGCTTCTCTCATTTTTAAAATGGTGGTTTTGAAGTAGTGTTTGTCAATAGAGGAATTATTTTTTTGGCAATGCTTCAACAGGCTCAGAAAGTGAAACGGAGTTTCCCTTTCAAAATCTTGAGCAAAAAGAGATAATTTATTTTCGTATGAAGTGACTTCTTCTAACATCGAAAAATAGTATTTCCTTTCCCTTGTAGTTTATGATTAAGCTGGTTTAGATGAGACGTAACGTCTATCATGAAATAAAAGTTTTGTATCCACTGATCGTCCGTTAGTTATGGATAGTGAGTACCCTTCTCAAGAAGAAATGATTTGATTTCTGGTAATAGTGATGCGAAACGTTTTAAAACTTTTCCTCTTGATAACCAATGTACCTTGTTATAAAGCACAAGATCAGCGTACTCACTCTCCATTTCAACTAAAAATTCCTTGAACTGATGATGATTAAGAGCTTTAGCCAAAATGGAGTTAATTATAGTAATCACCAATTCCATAACTTTACGAATTTCTTCTGGAAATGTCTGCACACAAAGCGCTTCTTGATGAATGATGCAATGGTAAGCAAGTATCTCATGATTAATTTTTTTTTTCAAAATAGCAACAAACCCTTTTCTTACACCGGTCATACTTTTGGCCCCATCTGTTGAAATCGCCACAATTTTATTGAGGGGAATATGATGCTTATACATACACTCAATTACAGCATTTGCGATATCCTCTCCACGTGTCCGATCTTTGAGTGGCAATAATCCTAAAAGTTCTTCTTTATGACCAGTATGAGAAATAAATCTTACAAAAAGCAAAACTTGCGCTGTATCATTTATGTCACAAGACTCGTCAACTGCTATTGATAAAGCCGAAATCAATTTCAGATCTTCGATTAGCTGGATGGTTATATTCGAAGACATTTTAATTGTTCTATCTTTTATTGTTTTGGCAGACAATAGTACCTCATTAATTTTTTTAGAATATCTGCTTTATTGTTAAAACCCTGAAATAGCTCTTCAGATGCATTTATAAAACAACTTTTTATGTATTCACCGTCTGTGTACGGTTTCCCTCTCTTAGCAATCTCTTGACTCATAACAAAACTTGCCATATTAACATTGCTGGAAGATTGCATCCAGTTCTTAAATACAGAAGCTGATGTCTCTTGGTTCTTCTGAAGTTCCTCAACTGCTTTCTTCCTTGCATCACCGAGAGGATATTTAGTGCTAAATGACGCGTGTTTAGCTGTAAAGTGTCTCTCCAAATTTGACTTCTTGTTATGCGTGAATTGTTCCTTACAAATAAGACATGTCGGAAGACCATTTAAGTTTACCATAAATGCAAAAGTCTTGGTCCACTCAGCTCTAAATTCACGGTTTTCTTCTTCTATTTTTCTTTGCTTCTTTTTGGTAGCCATTTCAAGGCACCTAAAAAAACATTTCAAATTATAATCTTTTCAAAAGCCACCAATACAAACTTAGTGTCATTTTTAAATTGATGAAAAAAATACCTGTTGGATGTGCAGCTAGATGGAAAAATACAACAACTTTAGTCTTCAAGAAGGTACCCTTGTAACAAGCACAGACACGATAAGCTCCGACCACTACCTGCAACTAACTGCTGAATGGCACAGTGGGCAGTGGCTGGCATGTAGAAACGCGCGAGTTTCCCCCGCGCCGCGTTCCCTTCAATCGTCAACCGACTGATACCCTCGGCGCGACTTGCTTGTCTGCTGCCTGCATTTAAATTTTTGTGCTGGAGTGGCATTTGAGGGGCCAAAGAGCCGCATGCGGCTCCGGAGCCGCACTTTGCCGACCACTGGCCTAGTCTATAGTGATTAACCCAAGAGGCCCAGATAATGGGATAGTACTGGTAAATATTTTGCTGTCCATTAGTGACTTACAAAATAAAGTGAACATATCACTAGATGCAATTTGTAATGTTTTTTCTGAATATATCTGTTTCAAAGTCAAATTTAAGCCCTTTTTGAACCCATCAAAATGACCAAACACTTTCTTGTTTTGGGTATAAATATGCTTAAAACGTTGGTTTCAAACTTACTACTTGATCATAAATCCATCTTTTTAAAGTTCAATAATCCAAAAGCATTGATTTATCACAATTAAGTTGGATAAAAATTCAAAACAATTTCTCCAATTTTCCATCTGCCATGTTGCTTCTGTCAGATTTGATATTTTTTTACATATTAGTGAAACAGCAGTTTTTAAGTGGCCTAACAGAATAAGAAGAAAACATGGCTGATTAATTTTGATTTTTTTTTTTATTCAACTTAATCATGACAAATCAATGTTTATGAATTATACAACTTTTACAAAATGGATTTACAATGAAAGAGTAAGTTTGAAACAAATCTTATAACCCATTTTTAGGCTTATATCCAAAAAATATAGAATTATATTATTAGCTTCAAGTGTCCTAAATGGGTTTAACATTGAATTTGTGACAAAAGCAATTATTATATTCAGAAAGAGCATAAAAACAGCATCTAGTGGAATGTTCATTTATTCATAAGTCAACAATATGAACAGCAAAATATTTACCAACAGATTTTCTACTTAAATAAAGTACAAGGAAACTGTTTTCAGCTTCACAACTTTACTCAATCCCAATTTATGATGCTTCAAAGATCTGCAAATACAATTCCTAAATTTAGAAAAAAATATTGATATGGCTAAAATTCTATTCAAATAACAGGAATTGCAACTGATAACTAGAAATTAAAATAAAATGTTGTTTTGTCAAAATTCCCAGAGTATATTTTTGGCCCTGGATTCATTACTGAAAGTTTCATTTTCCTTACCTAACCTCTTTCTAAGATAGCAAAAAAGTAGCCAAACTAGAATTTCACCAGTGAATGAAACTTTCAGGAGTGCTAAAGTCTTAATGATCTCTTTAGCTTAAATTCCATTTTGCAGTCATAGAAGGATGTCACCTTGTGGAATTCTTGTCATTGTTGACTTCAAATTTTGGTTGAGGACTCTGGGGCAATCAAGTATAGACATATCTCCTTAAGCTCTCAGTCCTTGTCCACACCTTGTTTGAATGACTCCATGGTTTAAGATTAGATGGTTTGATTGCTTAGAGAGTTCCAAAGCAGAGCAATAGAGACAGGGTAGATGTGGTAAGATTCTTGTTGGTTAGTGGTTTTTTGGGAAATTTTCTGGGAGCTCTCCAGATTCTCTGGTTAGGGTTGCTAGAAAGAAGGCTTGAATTGAGGTTGGCTTCTGGAATGCTTGAATGCTATTATAACATCATCTCTTTTTCTGTGGTAGATAAGGGTTGCAATTTTTAATGCTCCAAGCCTCTCCTAGGAAACTATTTGGTATGTACGAGAACCTTTTCATTACTGAGCTATGAATTAGGTGAACATACCATTCCATGCCTTTTTTATCCTCTTTCCAAATATAATGGGATGATCACTTTACTTGGAAATTCAGTTTTAAATGCTTTATAGATCCTCAAAGATAATAATTTTTTTCTAATTCTTGGCTAAGGAACTTGAGTCGAGTTGTTGTTTAAAACTTAATATTTGACTAAATTCACTTTTTAAAGTTAATCCACAGGCATTGATTTTTCACTATCCAATTGGAAATAGAATTTTAAATTAATTTTGCCATGTTTATTTATACTGTTTAATTTAATTTATTTTACACCCATCATAAACACAGAAATTTATGAAAAAACAGCAGAAAAGATAAAACAAAAAAACATACATTTAATGGTACAGACAAAGCAAATACACATACACATCAATCGAAGTGACGAGAGTAGAGGTAGCCAAGGATGGCTGCTACCCTCCAACTTAGCGCAATACTTGTCAAGCAACTGATTCACTGCAGAAAATGGATCAGTTACTGCATATTGCCAGATCAGGTACAAATTACTTGTTCTCAGTGGGATTTGCAGCAGAAACTTCAAATATCTGAAGAAAATTCTATGGATTTTAAATTTATCTTCTTTATGCAAAAGTTTCCAAAATGGTGTTATATATAATATATGTGGCACCGCGATAGCATTATAAATTCTAGCTAGTGAAAACCTATTAAGATTGCTCATATTATATTAAGGCTCTGTTTTCTGAGTGCTAAAATTTGCTTGGCATTGCAATATCAAGCATAGAAAAGCAAGCAATAGCAGCAAAAAAACAAGAGATTGTTTTCCTTCTTAAAAAATGCATGAAAACAAATTAAATTCAACAGTAACTATAAAAGTGAAAAAAAGGAGAAATACCTTAGATGATTGCAAGTCACTGGCTGGAGGCTGGTCTTCCTCATTATTCATCAAGAGGATTAGAAATCTGGTTGAAACAAAATGTCTCAGGCATTTCAGAACCCTTACATAATAGTTGAAATATCTAACAGCTATGTATTCCTAATTAATTATCAAAATTTGTCATGTTTTTTTTTTCATCAAGCAACCATCACCATCGAAAAGAACTATCACCATTTACATCATAGCTGGGTTGGTAGGAAAATATTTCCCCTTAGCTTTCATACCATCAAATACCCAGAAGGGATTTGGAAGTTATATCCCCTTTCAATCCAGATTGTTATGATAATGAAGATTTGTGCTCTTAAATACAGAACAACCAAATGTTTTGTTAGCCCATGAAGCTGGTGGCAAATTGCCAAGCTCGTCAGAGGCTCAAATACCAGCCCCATCCCTACATGCACTAACATCTTATCGTCTAGTGCTTTCAGTAAGCCCTGTAGTTTTGTAGCCATTGGGAAATAGGATAGTTACACCTGAACAAGTACAATCACATCCCAGTACCACCAAGAAAACAAATGCTTCAGGGAAGAAAGGAAGGCAGAGCAAAAGTGTTCACTGATATATCAAGACTAAAGCTGCGAGATTGCCAAAGATTAAAGCTGCCTGTGCTACAAGGAAGGCAAAGAAGAGGGGGAAAAAAATGAAGCAAGCAAAACAAAGAAGCAGTATGTGAAGAGATTTGGGGGGTGAAAATGAAACTGGAAAGGGTCAGACAGTGACTTTTGATGACAATTCAGACGGTTACCTTGGGTAAGATAGTGAAAAGGAATGTGTACTTAGTTTTGATTTGGGTTGCTGTTGGCAACTTTTTAAAAATCATCTATGAGGGTCATTAGGGAAAATGTAGAACCTACTGCAGAGGTCAGTGTGACAACTATGAGTGGTGGGAGAGCTAATGTGTGAAAGTGGCTTGAATAACCAGATTAAGAGTAAAAAACTACATGAAAGAGGATTAAGAGTAAAAACCCCCCAGTACTTGGGCAGTGTGTGATTTTGGACAAATGTTTTGACTAAAATGTATCTTCCTTAAACAAGGGCAGCCAGCTTTTAATCTTCTAGCCAAGCCTATTTAAATATGATTACTCTTTTTCACAACCCATGTCAGGGATTTAATCACTCCATGATTGAGATACTTCAATTTTAAGATCATTCGTCCAAGATTCGGTAGTAGCCTTTTTTCCAAGATTAGACTCAAGCTAAAAATTTGCAATTACAATTAAGCCTCTACTATTAACCATTTTTGCATTTAGAAAAGTTACCATTGTATATGGGTGAATTATTCAAACTGATGAAACACTTATTAAGAAAATTTAGACAGATTAAGTGGAGAAACTCTAAAAAACAGAATTTTGATGCCAATAGATATATCAAAAGAATCAGATTTTATGCTGATGTCAAATATACAAGTCTTATCAATTTTAATATTACCCATCAAAAGCTATGCGCCTGAGAAAATTTGCTTTATTTTCGAAAAAAGGGGAAAACACCCCTTAAAAGTCATAGAACTCTAATGAAAATCTACCATCTGATTCAGAGTATCAGATAACCCTACTGTAGAAGTTTCAAGCTCCTATCTGCAAAAACCTTGAATTTTGATTTTTTGTCAGAAGAAAAATCATGGATACATGTTTATTTGTTTTGTTTTGTTTTTATTTCCCCAGGGGTGATCGTATCGATCCAGTAGTCCTAGAATATTGTAAGAGGGCTCTTTTGTACGGAAATTAAAATGTTCTAGTGCCTCTTTTAAGTGACCAAAAAAATTGGAAGGCATTTTGGCCCCCTCCCATGCTCATTTTTTCCCTGAAGTCACCCAGTGAAAATATTGAGATAGCCATTTTTTTCAGCATAGTCGAAAATGTAATAAATATGTCTTTAAGGATGGCTTAGTCCTCTACAGTCCTCGCGGAAAGGGCTGCAAGTCATGAACTTATACCATTGTTTACGTATAGTATTGGTTACCGGGAAGCATGCTGACGTTTTCACCCCAGGGGTGATCGTATCGACCAAGTGGTCCTAGAATATTGCGGGAGGGCTAATTCAAACGGTAATTAAAAGTTCTAGTGCCCTTTTTAAGTGACCAAAAAAAACAGAGGGTGACTAGGCCCCCTCAAATGCTCATTTTTTTTCCCAAAGTCACCCGATAAAAATTTTAGAGATAGCCATTTTGTTCAGCATGGTCAAAAAATGTAATAATTATGTCTTTAAGGATGATTAACCCCCACACTACCCGGGGGAAGGACTGCAAGTTATGAACTTTTTCCAATATTTACATATAGTATTGGCTATTGGGAAGTATACAGACGTTTTCACTGTGGATTTTTTTCTGGTAGTGGGGGGGGGTCAGGGGTTACGTGGGAAGATATTTAAAGGGAGGAAGTTTTCATGGGGAAAGGGACATTGCTATGAAGGGGGCGCCGGATTTCCCAGCATTATTTAAAAAAAAAACTATCAGAAATTAAATAATAAAAAAAACTATTTTTTTCAACTGAAAGTAAGGCGCAAAATCGAAATTTAAAATTTAAAGCGAATAGAAATTAATACGTATACGATTGGGTTCGCCCCCCTGCTCATTACCTCACTCTTTACACTAAAGTTTTTTTAGTACTTTCATCAGAGCTATTTATTCTAGTTAACGGCCTTTCTGAATAGGGAGTCATTCTTAAAGAACTGGAACAAAATTTGAACTTAGCGTAAAGAGCAAGGTATTGACTAGGGGGCAAAACCCCTTATATACGCAATAAAAATATATGAATATCGAAGTTCGTATCGTAAGTTAATTTGTAAATTACGTCAGAACAAAATTTTGAGAAAGCCATTTAGCCAAAAAAAGTAAAATTAATATGCAAATTTTTGTTTTAATTACTCATGTACGGTGAGCCAAAATAAAAGCTGCATTAACTCAAAAACGTTCAGAAATTAAATAAAAAAACAAGTTTTTTTAACTGAAAGTAAGGAGCGACATTAAAACTTAAAACGAACAGAAATTATTCCATATATGAAAGGGGCTGTCCCCTCCTCAACGCCTTGCTATATACACTACAGTTTGACTCTGTCTCACAACTTTGTTTTTTAAAACAATACAAAACTTTAGCGTAAAGAGCGAGGCGTTGAGGAGGAGGACAGGCCCTTTCATATACGGAATAATTTCTGTTCGTTTTAAGTTTTAATGTCGCTCCTTACTTTCAGTTAAAAATACTTGTTTTTTTTTATTTATTACATAATGGGACTGTGAGTTTCTGTTGGTCACAAAAGGGTTAAAATAGGCTCAGTTAGGACTTCTAGAATGGAATAAACTGAAAGCACCTTTCAAAATCCATTAAGTGGAGCACTGTTGACAAGAATAAAGCTTAAAAATGTTATAATTATTGTAGGTAGTTCCCTACAAATTTTCCTACAATGCTACTGCATGTTCAAGTAGCAAACTCAATTATTCCTGATAACTTTCAGAAGGATGAATTAAGTCAAAACTCACTACATGAATAGTGAGAGCATAGTGAATAGTGAGTGAGCTTGCCAAATGGTTGCTCCTTTACACAGGAACAGCTAAGGGCATTAGTTTGAAACTTTCAGAGAATGTTAAGGGGGGGGTGAACCAAATCAGAAAACAGTATGTGCATCAGTTTTGGCAAAAAGACATACCAGCTATGTATCAGGAGTTTCTAGGGGTATTAAATTGAAACTTTCTGGACACCCTGTGCAACCAGGTTGTCAAAAAGGTGTATGAGCCATATCTTAAGAATAGATAAAGGTATCAAGTAGAAACTAAACCTAAATATGCTATGTGTATTCAGGTTGTCAAAATGGTATATCTTGGAAATCTCAGGAACAGCTGAAAGTTACATTCACCTAACTCAATTACTTTCCAGGGTAGCAAGAAGCTCTTTAAATACAATTTTACCAAATTGTGTCCTGAGAAGATCTTTTGAGGTGTTTACCTCTTCCTCATCTAGAGAGCATTAACCTTTGAGGGACTTGGACAAACTATGTGTTGTAAAAACAAAACTTGTTATCCCAGCAAATCACCCCATCACCCCATTCCTTGATGGTCCCATATATTGTCTTAAACAATATGTTTATTTATTTTTAAATATAATTATAATTTATTTTCTTGTATAATTAAAATTATATTATATAATTAATATAATATAATTATATTATTGTATTATAAAAATATAATTATATTTTATTTTATTATAATTTATTTTCAATATAATTATTTATTTTCTTGCAATGTATCATGTATTCTGTGTTAAAGCTCGTTTGCCGAATTCTTTACTTGTGAAACAACTTTGTCCAAGTAATTTGAATGGAATTGTTGGAATTTGATATCACTATAGAGTCTATTTAAGTACTTTTTATTGGATTTTAAATAAATATCCTAATATAGCCTAAAATTCAAAACATTGAGTCAAAGAATCACAGAAAAAAAAACAAAATGAAACATAAACCTTTTTTCCAAAGCTAAGAAAGGTAGACCTATCTCCCCAGCAATTTTCTAAGCTTTTGAAATAGAAAGATATTAGAGGTAAGAGTACCAGCCTCTAACTAAGTTAGAGGCTGTTTATTGGTAAAGTTTCATTAGCCTAACCCAACTTTTTTCAAAGATAACAAAAAGCCTCTCATCTAGAATTTGAAAGTGTTTTGCATATTATAAAGTAGGAATTTTATTATTATACTACAGTGTTTTCTTCAAAGTTTTGGATATACCCCAGGGCTAAGGTAATGAGCCATTTGCTACCACATCACTGTACTAGCACTATATTATCAGTCTTCTACATCCTACTAGGAATCCTTTTGACTATTTCTCTCATTTTTAGAGGGACTAAAAATATGGTTTTGTTTACCTAAATTTTAAAATTTAACACATTCCTTTTACAAAACAGGATTATGGCCAAATGCGGCCTATTAGTAAATAAAGCAATGGAGTGCAAGTTTTAGAAGTCCAAAACTCTGCTGGACTGGTGGCATCTACTTTTGGAAATTAAAATTATGTAATATCAGTTCCAATGTAAAAGTTGTAAATGTTCAAATTCGCTGATGCATGAATGTTAAAATGGTATATATTTCTTGAATAAGAGTAGACTGCTACTTAACCTATCTTTATTTTAAGTTCAAAACAGGTTTTTTACTATCCAGAAACTAGTACATGATGGTTGGTATATCTGGCCATATTGGGGGAGGGGCTGGTGCAATTGTCTGGGTAATGGCCATAATACTCAGAAAGAGTATTGAATAGGAAATCAAATAAAGCTACTCCTTTATCATCACAGCGTTTCTTTTAAATTAGGAATGAATAAAATATTCTAAGCCTTATTTCTAGGGTTGGGAAGATTGCATAGAAGACAGATAATAATAATAATAATAAAAAAATACTTTGGGGCTTTTAGGCTCTTATGCTTTGGCTCGTGGTTTTGAAAAAAAAACGCAATTCCTGTAACCTCAGCTAGATTTTAGGAAAGGCTTCTTTTTTTCTAAATTTAGTATTTGTTAATTAATTTTTTTCTAGTTTTTAAACCTTATGAATCAAGATTTAGCAAAACTATAAGGCTCGAAGCAAATTCTCTTGTGCCTCATCTGAGCTAAGGATATATTTTAGAGGTCATGTGTTTACAAAACAGAGTTTTTTCAAGGTCATCAAAGGTCACTGTTCATCAGAGGGGACAGGAGCGAGATAGATATATCAAAAGATCTTCCAACAGTATGTTTCCAAATAGAAAAAAAAATCAGGTAAAACTACAGTGTAAATACTTTTTGATTTCTGGAAAATCTGTTAAATTAAATTTATAGTTATTTCAGGAATAAATCTGCTGTCCAAGCTAGAGGAGAGAGAAAGAAGTTGTTTTTAGTACACAAGGCCATATTCAGGGGAGGGGCTAGGGGGTTTGAACCCCCCCCCCCCAAATATATATATATATATATATATATATATATATATATATATATATATATATATATATATATATATATATATAAACATACATTTTTTATGTGTTTTTAAAGTTATTTTTTGTAAACCCCCCCCCCTCCAAACAAAAATGAATTCAGGATTGACTGTTTTTCAAAGACAAAAAAATCAAAATTATGGATTTTTGACTCAGGTTTAGTTTAAATAGTAATTGTGTGCAAAATAAATAAATAAAATATATTCTAGATATCCTGCTGAAATATAATTTTTTTTATCACCTATAAAAGTAGAATCAAACTAAAGTCAATGATATTTTTTTTAAACCTGCGTTAGAACAGGATCAGTTAAGACTTCTAGAATGGAACAAACTGGTAGCACCTCTGAAAATCCATTAAATAGAGGACTGTTGACAAGAATAAAGCTAAAGAGGTTATAGTTATTGTAGGCAGTTCCCTAGGAATTTTCCTATAATGTTACTGCATGTTCAAGTAGCCAACTCAACTATTCCTGAAAACTTTCAGGGATAGCTCAGGAGGATGAACTAAGTCAAAACTCAATACATGAATACAACTTGTCAAACGATTGATCCTTTACAATATATACAGAACAGCTAAGGGCATTAGGTTGAAACTTTCAGAGAATATTGAGGGGATGGTGAACCAAATCAGAAGACAGTATCTGCATCAGTTTTATCAAAAGGATCTATCTGCAATGTATTGGGAGTTTCTATGGGTATTGAATTGAAACTTTCAGGTAATTTTGAACTTAATCAGAGGACACCCTGTGCAAGCAGGTTGTCAAAAAGGTGTATCTGCAATATCTTAAGAGCAGCTAAAGGTATTAAGTTGAAACCAACCAAAAGGTGCTATTTGCATCCAGGTTGTCAAAATGGCATATCTTGGAAATCTTAGGAATAGCTAAGGGTAGTTAGTTGAAACTTTCCAGGCATGTTGAGAACAGATGTTTAACCAAATTGAAAGAAACTTTCTGTATCCAGGCTTTTGAAAATACATGCCTGTAATATTTCAGGAAAAGCTAAGGGTATTAAGTTTAAACTGCCAGGCAATGTTTAGGGGGAGGGGGTTAACTAAATCAAAAAACATTATGTGTATGCAGGATGACAAAAAGGTATATCTGCAGCAAAAAGGAATGGCCAAACATATTTAGTTGAAACTTTCAGGAGATGCTTAACTAAATTGAAAGATACTGTGTGCATCCAGGTTGTCAAAAGAGCATATCTGCAATATCTTGGGAACATCTAAGTATACTAAGCTCAAACTTTCAGGGAATGTTAAGTGGGGGTGTTGAACTAAATCAACAGACTTTATTTGTTCAGATGGTTGAAAACACATATCTACAATATATTAGCAGCAGTTAAGGGTTTCAAGTTGAAATTTTTATGTAGCACTGAGGGGTAATTATAATTCAATCAAAAGACACTATCTGGATTTAGGTGAGCAAAAGAATTTAGCTGTAATATTTAAGGAATGGCTATTGGTATTAAGTAGAACATTTTACAGCATGCTGAGTGGAGGTTAAATTAAATCAAAAGACACCATGTGCACCCATGTTGTCAAAAGGGTGTATTTAAAATATCTCAGAAATAGCTAAGGATATCAGATTAGAGGGATGTTGGACTAAGTCAAAAGAAACATGTGCATCCAGGTTGTCAAAATGATATTTGTGCAATATTTCATAACAGTCAAGGGTATTAACTTCAAACTCTAAAAGTCTGTTGTGGAAGATACTCAAGTAAATCAAAAGGCACTATGTCTGTAGGTTTTCAAAAGCACTTATCTGTAATATCTCAGAAATGGCTAAGGGTATCGAGCTAAAACTCGATATTTGTTTTCTCAAGTGGCAGCAAATGTGGTTGAACTGATTCTTCATGCTCTCTTTTAATTTTTTGGACAACAATTCACAGCTTTTTTTTTATAAATGAGCTCAAAATGTGTTTATTTAAACAATCAAGCGATTAAAACAAAGCAATACCTACAATAAGATGCGTATAATGAAATCATTGAACAATGTTTATTGATATTCTTTGTTGTAATATGGTGGAGATCAGTATGGGTTCAACCCTAGAGAAGGCCAAAAATTTTAGAAATTTTTGATCTATTTCTTTGAATAGTATTGCCCCTATCCATCCATCCAAAATTCAGGATTTTTTATGCTAGAAACATGAAAAAAACTTTTTTAATGTTAATGCTTCAAAAATGAACGGGCTCATTTAGTTGTATTTGTTTTAAACAGTAATATTTGACGTTGCGTTTTTTGAAAGGTAATTAATAAGTAAATAACTTGCAATTGTTCACTGATCAATTTTGTTGTATTCTAATTCACAGATAACAGTCCAATAGGCAAAAATACTTTTATTTGATGACCGTGAAACGACAAAAAGAAATCTCTGGATATTTTGGATATTTCGGGGTTTATCCCTATTGAACTGTTATTTGAACGTCATGGAAAGACAGTTTGGTCTTCGAAAATACATGTGTACTCTAAACATTTTTGAGGGGAGGTGCTTATCAAAATATGCCCAATTTATATATATATATATATATATATATATATATATATATATATATATATATATATATATATATATATATATATATATATATATATATATATATATATATATATATATATATATATATATATATATATATATATATATATATATATATATATATATATATATATATATATATATATATATATATATATATATATATATATATATATATATATATATGTATATATATATATATTATTTATTTATTTGAAAACCGTCATGCAAAAGCAAGAAGAAGGAGCAGTAAAAGAAAACAAAATAATAGAATAATAAAGACAAGATTTGAATGCTTCACAAAATACAAGACAAGCAAATATACGAAAGAAGCCAGAATAAAAAAAACAAACTTCTAAGTGAACGAGTATAAACAAAAGCATTTACTTCCTAATGTACTCATTATCTTACCACTGCAAGATATGGCTCCAGTCGTGTTACAATTTAATTATTAAAATTAACGATACTTGTTAAAACGGCAGTACACGAATCAGTTTATACTATAACGAATAAAAACAAACGAGCTTCGAGTCCAAGGTGGGAGCCAAAGGAGATAATTTGAGAAACGATAATAGCATCATTTAATTTACATACTAGATGTGCAAAAAAAATCTTCAAAACAGCAGGACATACTATATATGCTGCAGAACGATGACGTTAAACAATCTTACAAGAATTAAATTATTATTATTAAAAAAATTTGAAAACCCATCACAATTAAACACAACAAGACAGACCATAGGAAAAAGAAAAACACAATACATCACTGCTTAAGAATGTGGGACTAATCATTCAAATTCCCATCTATTTCCCCATCTATTTCGATGGGAGGGACCTCCCTTAAATTGTGGAGGCTAGGTGAACGGGAACTGCCGCTTTCCCTGCTATGTAAGATTTTCAGAATTAACAGAAAAGCCCAAATCAAAAATTTTCACGACTATTTTTGCCAATTTTTCAATCTTCCCGAATAAACAAGCAGAAGAGGGGAGGTTACTTGCTGCAAGTGCCGTCGTACCTGCGGGGAGTGGAGTCTCTCTTAAATTGCAGGGAATAGGTAGCGAGGACCTACGCCTTCCTTGCTTATCGGTTCTCAACATGGCACAGACGTCTCTATGTCTCAAACCAATCCTGAACTTTCTCCAGTTGGATCTAACGTTGCTGTCGAAAATGACATGCAACTCCTTTGATTTAGCAGCATTAAGTGACGCTAAACTTGATCTCCTTCAACTAGCATTCCCTGAAAGAGTAGCTATATCCACAAGAAGCCACACAAAATACTCAGCAACATCAGAAATATTACATTCGCCAGCTGAATTTGATAGGAATAATATCCCACTTCCAACTTTTGTCATCACTCATCCACCTTAAGTTCCACAGGTCCTCGAAACCAATTTCTCTATGCTGTTAGGTGTAATTCGGGATCTGAAGAGCTCAGTGTCCGTGATAAAGCAGTATACGACGAGTGTTAAATTGACAACTTGCCCAGATGCTGGAGCTATAGCCCTAGCAAACGACAAGCCAAACTCAAACTCAAAAACCGAGTCAAACTCAAAACGAGCAGAAATTAACATAAGTTGGGCGCAAAACCCCTATGCCTTCCCAAGGCCAGAACAAAATTTGCACTTTACTAAAAAAAAAATAAATGCTTTTACTTTTATAACTTTAATAAATCAAATAATTTTAACATTTTGATTACTAAATATCAGTATATGTATATTAAACTGACAATGCACATTCATTTGTATTTTTTTCAGTAACGTGCAAATTTCGTTCTGGCCTTGGGAAGGCATAGGGCTTTTGCCCCCAACTAATGTTAATTTCTGCTCGTTTTGAGTTTGACTCGGTTATTTATTGTAATTTCTGTTTGTTTTGGGTTTCATTTATTTATCGATGCTGATTTGTGGTAGTTTCGAGCTTGGTAGATTATTTGATTTTATTTTTGCTCATTTTTTGTTTAATGGAGTTCTTTACTTTTCTTTGAAACTTATTTTGTGGAAAAACTTTTTTAAATTAATTTCTTTTCGTTTTATATTGACATAGTCTTTTCAAGGAAAAAGAAAATAACACTTTAAATCCTTTCGTTTTTTAAGACTTTATAGTTTGGTCTGCTACGAAGACTTTATAGTTTGGTCGATACGAAGTGCCCTAGTCTAAACAACAACAACAACAAAAAATATTACTAATCACTTTTGACTATTAAAAGGGCACTAGCCTTTGAATTTCCAATCGAATTAACCTTTTTTTGAAGTTTCTACGATAACGGATTCTATAAAAACCTTATATGCGCCCAGAGCATAACTTAAAACTCTTGCCCTGAGAGTTGTGGGGGAGTGTTCTTCTCAAAAACATATCTTCTATCTGGAAATCAACTAGCCTACGCTGGACAAAAGGGCTATCTCAAAATTTTGATTGGATGTGTTTGGGTGAATGATGGACGTGGGGGGGGGGCTAGTTGCCCTCCAATCAATTTCGACTATCAAAAAGGGCACTAGCCCTTTGAATTTCCAATCAAATGAGCCCCTTTTGAAATTTCTGTTACAAAACCTTCAATAACAATTTTATAGGCCTACGGTCAAAGCTTAACACCCTTACTCTAAGGTTGTTTCGAAGTTCCCACCTTAAAAACTTATTTCCTATCTGGAAATCAACAATGATAAAGGATCTCGCTGTCTCACAATTTTTATTTGATTTGTTGGGGGAACGATGGGCGTGGGGGAGGGGTTAGTTGTCCTCCAATCACTTTCGACTATTAAGAAGGGAACTAGCCCTTTGAATTTCCAATCGAATGAGCCTGTTTTGAGGTTTCTACGACAACGCCTTCTTATAAATCCTCATATGCCCCAGGGCATAACTTAAAACCCTTGCCCTGAGGGTTGTGGGGAAGTGTCCTCTGGGGGAGTGACCTCATAAAAAAAATACTATCTATCCGGAAATCAACTAGCCTACGCTGAACAAAATGGCTCTCTCCTAATTCTTAGTGGATTTGTTTGGGGGACTGCTGGGCGTGGGGGGCTAGTTGACCTCCAATCACTTTCAACTATCAAAAAGAGCACTAACCCTTTGAATTCCCAATTGAATGAGCCTGTTTTGAAGTTTCTACGACAACGCCTTCTATAAAAACCTTATATGCCCCCAGGGCATAACTTAAAACCTTTGCCCTGAGGGTTGTGAGGGAGTCTCCTCCTCAAAAACATATGATCTATCTGGAAATCAACTACGCTGAACAAAATGGCTATCTAAAAATTTTGATTTGATGTGTTTGGGGGACTGATGGGCGGGGGGGGGGGGCTAGTTGCCCTCCAATCCATTGACTTTTAAAAAGGGCACTAGACCTTTGAATTTCCAATCGAATGAGCCTGTTTTGAAGTTTCTACGACAATGCCTTCTATAAAAAACCTTATACGTCCCCAGGGCGTAACTTAAAACCATTGCCCTGAGGGTTGCAGGGGAGTGTCCTCCTCAAAAACATATTTTCTATCTGGAAATCAACTACGCTGAACAAAATGGTTATCTCACAATTTTGTTTGAATGTGTTTGGGGGAATAATGGGCGTGGGGGGCTAGTTGCCCTCCAATCACTTTCGACTATTAAAAAGGACACTAGCCCTTTGAATTTCCAATCGAATGAGTCTGTTTTGAAGTTTCTACGACAACGCCTTCTATAAAAAACCTTATATGCCCCCAGGGCATAACTTAAAACCCTTGCTCCGAGGGTTGTGGGGGAGTGTCCTCCTCAAAAAGATATTTTCTATCTAGAAATCAGCTACGCTGACAAAATGCCTATCTCAAAATTTTGATTGGATGTGTTTGGGGGAATGATGGGCGAGGGGCGGGGGGGGGGGGCTAGTTTCCTTTGAATTTCCAATCGAATGAGCCTGTTCTGAAGTTTCTTCGACAACGCCTTCTATAAAAACCTCATATGCCCCAGGGCATAACTTTAAACCCTTGCCCCAAGGGTTGTGGGGGAGTGTCCTCCTCAAAAGATATTTTCTATCTGGAAATCAGCTATGCTGACAAAATGCCTATGTCAAAATTTTGATTGGATGTGTTTAGGGGAATGAGGGGCATCGGGGGGGGCAAGTTACCCTCCAATCACTTACGGCTATTAAAAAGGGCACTATCCCTTTGAATATCCAATCGAATGAGCCTGTTTTGAAGTTTCTACGAAAACGCCTTCTACCCTCAGTAGACCTTATATGCCCCCAGTGCATAACTTAAAGCCCTTGCCCTGAGGGTTGTCGGGAGTGTCCTCCTCAAAAACCTATTTTCTATCTGGAAATCAATTACGTTGAAAAAATGGCCATCTCACAATTTTGATTGGATGTGTTTGGGGGAAAGATGGGCGTGGGGGGGGCTAGTTGCCCTCCAATCCCTTATGGCTATTAAACAGGGCACAAGCCCTTTGAATTTGCAATCAAATGAGCCAGTCTTGAAGTTTCTACGACAACGCTTTCTATAAAAAAGTTATATGCCCCCAGGGCATAACTTAAAACCCTTGCCCTAAGGGTTCTGGGGGAGTGTCTTCCTCAAAAACATATTTTCTATCTTGAAATCAACTCCGTTGAACAAACGGGCTCTCTCCCAAGTGGCCTGGGCTGTGGTTGCGGGACTGATGGGCGTGGGGGGGCCTAGTTGCCCTCTAATATCTGTCGAATATTAAAAAGGGCACTAGCCCTTTGAGTTTGCAATAGAATGAGCCTTTTTTGAAGTTTCTACGACAACGCCTTCTATAAAAACTTTATATGCCCCCAGGGCATAACTTAAAACCCATGCCCTGGGGGTTGTAGGGGAGTGTCCTCCTCAAAAACCTATTTTCTATCTGGAAATCAACTACGTTGAACAAAATGGCCATCTCACAATTTTGATTGGATGTGCTTGGGGGAAAGATGTGCGTCGGGGGGCTAGTTGCCCTCCAATCCCTTTGGACTATTAAAAAGGGCACTAGCCCTCTGAATTTCCAATCGAATGAGCCTTTTTTGAAGTTTCTACGACAACGTCTTCTATAAAAACGCTATATGCCCCAGGGCATAACTTAAAACCCTTGCCCTGAGGGTTGTGGGGGAGTGTCCTCCTCAAAAACATATTTTCTATCTTTAAATCAACTACGCTGAACAAAATGGCTATCAAATTTTGATTGGATGTGTTTGGGGGAATGATAAGCTTGTGGGGGGGCTAGTTGCCCTCCAATCACTTTCGACTATTAAAAAGGGCACTAGAACTCTTGCCCTGAGGGTTTTGGGGGAGTGTCTTCCTCAAAAACATAGTTTCTATCTGGAAATCAACTACGCTGAACAAAATGGCTTTCTCACAATTTTGATTGGATGTGTTTGGGGGAATGATGGGCGGGGGGGGGGCTAGTTGTCTTCCAATCACTTTCGACTATTAAAAAGGGCAAACGCCCTTTGAATTTCCAATCGAATGAGCCTGTTTTGAAGTTTGTACGACAACGCCTTCTATAAAAACCTTATATGCCCCAGGGCATAACTTTAAACCCTTGCCCCAAGGGTTGTGGGGGAGTGTCCTCCTCAAAAGATATTTTCTATCTGGAAATCAGCTACGCTGACAAAATGCCTATATCAAAATTCTGATTGGATGTGTTTGGGGGAATGATGGGCGTGGGGGGGGGGGCTAGTTGCCCTCCAATCACTTTCGACTATTAGAAAGGGCACTAGCCCTTTGAATTTCCAATCGAATGAGCCTGTTTTGAAGTTTCTACGAAAACGCCTTCTACCCCCAGTGGAAGGTGTCATATAAGGTCTACCCTCAGTAGACCTTATATGCCCCCAGGGCATAACTTAAAACCCTTGCCCTGAGGGTTGTGGGGGAGTGTCCTCCTCAAAAGCCTATTTTCTATCTGGAACTCAACTACGGTGAACAAAATGGCCATCTCACAAGTTTGATGGGATGTGTTTGGGGGAAAGAGGGGCGTGGGGGGGGTGGCTAGGTGCCCGCCAATCCCGTTGGACTATTAAACAGGGCACTAGTCCTTTGAATATCCAATCGAATGAGCCTTTTTTGAAGTTTCTACGACAACGCCTTCTGTAAAAACGTTATATGCCTCCAGGCCATAATTTAAAACCCTTGCCCTGAGGGCTGTCGGGGAGTGTCCTCCTCAAAAACACATTTTCTATCTAGAAATCAACTACGCTGAACAAAATGACTCTCTCAAAATTTTGATTGGATATGTTTGGGGGAATGATGGGCGGGGGGGGGGGGCTAGTTGCCCTCCAATCACTTTCGACTGTTAAAAAGGGCATTAGCCCTTTTAATTTCTAATCGAATGAGCCTTTTTTGAAGTTTCTATGACAACACCTTCAATAAATACCTTATATGCCCCCAGGGCATAACTTAAAACCCTTGCCCTGAGGGTTGTGGGGGAGTGTCCTCCTCAAACACATATTTTCTATCTGGAAATCAAATACGCTGAACAAAATGGCTATCTCAAAATTTTGATTGGATGCGTTAGGGGGAATGATGGGCGTGAGGGGGGGCTAGTTGCCCTCCAATCACTTTCGACTATTAAAAAGGGCACTAGAACTCTCGATTTCTAATCGAATGAGCCTTTTTTGAAGTTTCTATGACAACACCTTCAATAAATACCTTATATGCCCCCAGGGCATAACTTAAAACCCGGGACCTGTGGGTTGTGGGGGAGTTTCCTCCTCAAACACATATTTTCTTTCAGTAACTCAACTACGCTGAACAACATGGCTATCTCACAATTTTGATTGGATGTGTTTGGGGGAATGATGGGCGTGGGGGGGCTAGTTGCCCTCCAATTACTTTCGACTATTAAAAAGGCCACTAGAACTCTCGATTTCTAATCGAATGAGCCCCTTTCGAAGTCTCTACGACGACCCCTTCTATATGAAGTGCCCTGCTTTAAAGCAAAAAAATAATAAACTGTATATTGTCAACATTGATCTTATATGCCCTCAGGGCATAACTTAAAACCTTTGCCCTGAGGGTTGTGGGGGAGTGTCCTCAAAAAGATATTTTCTGTTTGGAAATCAACTATGCTAAACAAAATGGCTATCTAAAAATTTTGATTGGATGTGTTTGGGGGACTGACGCGCGTGGGGGGGGGGGCAAGTTGTCCTCCAATCACTTTCGACAATTGAAAAGAGCACTAGCCACTCCAATTTCCAATCGAATGAGCCCTTTTCGAAGTTTCTACGACAACTTCTTCGATACGAAGTGCCGGGTATGGAGAAAAAAAAAACAAAAACAACACATTGTGCCCACATCGTTCTTTACTTAGGCAGCGCTAGCGCGCTGCCTATGATTGCCTCCCCACCACTTTTAAGATTTGGCCGAAATTCCTGGATTTGTGTACACCCATGCTAGTGGTTATATCTCCAATATTGACCACGTATTTTCATGGACATCAATTTCTAATCTTCCAGTTACAGTTTGCAGTGATAATCCGATTAGTGACCATTCCAGACTTTCGTTTCAGATGCAGCCAACACAGAGTACTATTTACGCTTGTTCCAGAAAGTGTTGCTTTGGTCCTAAGTTGCATCAAAGCTCCGTTTCATATACTCTGCTCTGGCCCTTCCAATGTCTCAGCCATGGTTGATTTTAACTTTTATTACCATCAAGTAATCCATGTTCTGAAAGTTGTCGAAGCGAAAGCGGTTCCTACAAGACGAGCCGAAATTTGGACAGAAAAACCGATGTGGTCCGAATCCACTGTACTCCAGTAGGCAAAACGACATGCAAAAACGTGACTAAACATTTGGATTGCCTGTGGTAGACCGCTACGATGGACTATATTCGAGCTGAAACGGAGCACAAAACGCAAATATAAAGCTGAAATGAAGAGGTACCGAATTATTGGGCAACAGCTCCCTGGAAATAAAAAATCGTGGCTAAGCCTAATCAGACCAGACGATCGTCCATTTAGTACTTCTCTGACACTGCATGATTGGCACTCTTACTATAATACGATGTATGGAGATAAGAATCTTACTATGACAACTCAATATGAAACGGAAGTTTCCAGCTGGCTTGCACGTTTCTCAGGGCAGCATGGCGTTGTTCCCATTTCCCTTGAGAAGATCAAGTTAACTGTTAGAAAAGTACTTTCCAAAGCCAAGAATGAAATGGACAGCGACAGTCTTTCAATAAAATACCTCAAGCACTTACCTGAATGATTCTATTCCCATCTTCAGCTTATCTTCCAGATGTGTGTAACCAGGGGTTTTGTTCCAAACTCTTTTCTGAAAAGGGTCATCTCATCTGTCGCCAAAAAAGGAAAAGATCCAAACAAATGTAAATCTTATAGACCCATAACCGTCTCGTACACCTTGAGCAAAGTTTTTGAAAATGTTATCTTCTCTGAGCTTGATACTGGACACTTTGGGGACAATCAGCTTGGATTCCAGAAACATCTCGGGTGCCCAGAGGCTCACCGCCTTCTGGCTAACGTACTTATGGACTCAGAAAGAAAAAAGTCGCCTCTGTATATGTGCACTATTGATATATCGAAAGCGTTCGATAGTGTCAATCACATTCAAGCAATGAATGCTCTACTGCACAATGAAGTAACTTCGAACATAGTGAGTACTCTGAAATGTTGTTACGAAAATTCGACTGTGATCAAGTGGAAAGGTACTATCTCAGATCCTGGAAAAATCAGAAGAGGTGTGAGGCAAGACAGCGTTCTTAGTCCTCTTATTTTCAAACATGCTATCTCTAAGATTCCTGATCGTATCTTGCCCTCTCTCCTGCTGAATGGCACTGACCTATCTTACTTGGCATCCGCTGATGACGTCCTTCTGCTCAGTAGATCCGAAGCAGACTTACAAAAGGACCTTAATCGACTCCTAAGTGACTTTCAGACACTGAAAACGTCAAAACTGCTACTATAAATTTGCAAAATTTTTACCGTACATACCCAAGCATTATAGGAATTCCCGCCTGGAAAAATGTGGTCTTAAAGGGCCAATCAGACAATGGTCTTGCATTCAAAATAATTCAGCGCTAAAAGTTAAATTAGATAGACGACGTTTCGCACCTGCGTTTATCTGAGTGTCGTGAATTACAATGAGTGTTGTATCTTTATCTTTTGCTCAGCTAGTTTCTTTTTCTTTTCTTTTTTCTTTTTGTAGTGCTCCACTATAATCTATTTTTATAGATGGTGGATGAATAAATGTTATTATTATTATTTTGTATTATGTTTCGCTATCCGTCTGGCGACGGCAACCTCTGGGTCAGCAACCTTGAATTTCGCAATAGCAAGCGAATTTCTATACCACAGAAGCAGATGAAGCAGATACTTGGCAAAACGAAAGAACATGGATCAGACTTACCTCTTGTCAGTTTTAGTTAGGAGTTTCTAGAAGGTCGCAGTGTAGAGGATATGGGGAAGGGCAACAGCATTATATAGACTTGCTAGATGAGGTCGGTTGTATCGAAGTTTACAAGATATATATATATATATATATATATATATATATATATATATATATATATATATATATATATATATATATATATATATATATATATATACATAATATAACTTATGTTATTTTTAGTACTGAAAGTTTTTGTTTTCTTTTGTTTGGAAAAAATGTTTTTTATCCTGTTAAAATGACTTTGTTTTAAATTAGATGATACATTTTCATCTTCCTTCAGATTATGGGTTCTGGATTAGTTAGAGTAGAATAAATCGAGGGTTAGAAAAATTAAAAGAGTTAATTTAAATATTAGGAGTGCCAAGAAAACTGATTGATCTAAATTTGGTATTAGAAAGGAATGCGCTTTGTAGTTACTGACCTTATCATTTAATATAGTGTTTATTAGTCAATTTTAAATTTAATATAGTGTTAATAGTTAATTAAATGCCCACCCAGGCATTTCTAAAATCCTGATGGCCCCCTCGTGATATTTGAATTTTGACATTAAAAATTTTATGTGTATTCACCCCAAAGAAGCATAAAAGGTCACAAACTTAGTATCTATTTTTTGGGTCGTCATATTTTGTACTAATGAAAAATATTGTTTGAATACAACAACTTTTATACAATGTATAACGCTATGGCAAAACTATCATGTATGTTTTCTGCTCTTTAAATACATTTGCCGAGTTGTCAATGTCGTCGTGACGATACTAGTTATCAATAGCAAAAATTCTTATGTCTCATCTTGTTGTTTTTAATGTATATTTTATGAGCCATAGGATTCATTGTACGAGTCATATGATTTATTCACCATTTGAAGACCGATGTAAGAAAATATCCGACTTTCCGCTTAACCATTTATTAAATACGGTTGGGTAGATCGGTAGGTCCTGTATTTTAGTGTTGATTTAAGTTTCCACTTGTTTGTCTTTTTTTTTTGTTAGACATGTTGGTTACTGTACTGTATAATCGTTATCTATTTGTGTTTGTTTTCTCTTTGTTTGTACTCCTCTAGTGCATTTTTGTAATGTATCGAAAAAAGGCAAAAATAAATTATTATTATTTGAATGTGACGTCATTCGCATGATTTTTTTTTCAAAATTAAGGCTCTAAAATAGTCAGCCGATGGATTCACGTTCTGCCCATGACCCGCCAAAATATTGCCATGCCCTATGCCTGTGCCCCACATTAGGAATGACAGCTCTGAAAAAAGGTCTGTTAAGGAAATGTTGTGGTGTCTAAAAAAAATTTATATTACAAAGCCGTTTTAAAATTGTATTTTCAGGTTTTTCTGGTTTATGTATTGGCGTGTTTTCATTTTCTTTCTTATTCGAAGCCCTGAGGGCATGGAGAGCTGCTCTGGTTTTCAAAACACTTTCTGAAGCAGACACAAATGGACTTCAAGTTACAAATGGAGAAATATGTAGATTCTGCAGTGAAAGGTTTTTTTTTCTGAATTCTTAATTAATATTGGTTGTAAGTGTATTCACAAAAAGGTTAACAGGTAAGAGTTTGTAACAAAATTTGACCTATTTTAATACAGATTTTAAACCTGCCTCCCTTTCTTGACTGTTTATACAATTTGAATACTAAAATTCTTAAAAATTTATGTGATATTCACAGTCATTACCCCCCCCTCCATGCTGATGTAAAGTTCATAACATAAGATACCAGTCCCACTTGTGTTACAGGCATGACTGGATTGGGGATTACATAAATTTGGCCTATAGATGTGCCACTTAATTGACAAGCATGACTTGATTAAGTAGGCTATGCACCAAGAGTTGTGTATATAGCCTACAACTCTATGCACAATTGACAATCATGACTTGAATTATTATACACAACGAGTTGTGTGACTGTATATCCAGCTATAGAAAAGGAAAAAGTTCAATGAGAGATTATGTGACTCCATTGAAGACATTATGTCAAAAAGTGCTGGGACAATTGTGTCTAATGCTCCAGAAAATTTTTTGCAATGGTGCAGCTTTAAAGTACTTATTAGAAAGCATTGACGATCTTTGACAAAAAAAAATTGTCTACAACAGTTTGCTAAGTTGTTCTCAAACATAGATCTCTAGAGTAATGTAGATCAATAGAATTGAAGTGTCATTGAATATACCGTCAGTCGGGTGTCAAAAGGATATAACTCCATAATTACAAATTTTCAGAAGAACAAAAGAAAGCCTCACAGTTGTTTTGTTTCCCCTCTGATAACCATAAAACAAAAATGAATTGATAAGTATTGATTTACATATCGATCTGTTTTTGTTTCACGGTTATCGGAGGAGGAATAAAAAAGTTGAGTTTTTTTTTGGTTCTTTTGAAATTTACAATTATGTAGATGCGTCCTTTGATACCAAACTGAAGATATATTGCCCTACTCATCCTCCTTTTTAGGACAGCTCAGCAAGCAACTATTGGTAACTATCTCAAAATTGTGAAAGTGTCAGATATGACCTTTAGGATTGGAAGTGATGCTATAAGCTTGTCCTGTGAAAACTGTTTTTATCATGAGTTTTTTAACTAAAAAGAAGAAAATTGAAATAAGATGATATTTCATTTTAGATATGACTAAATTCAATGCTGTGAAAGAGTATAAATCGCTGTAAAAGAGTTGATATCCATTTTATATCAACAGTAAACTCAAAGTACCAAGGACATCAAAATAAAAACTTTTTTGAAACCCCCTACCCTGGACCCATCTTACGTGTACTCATACCTGAAAACTGCGATTTTCAAAGGCTTCCTTTACTTGTTCAAATGTATGGAACTTCTGTTCATTAAAAATTGAATTCCCAATTTTTCTAATTGTTTCTAAAGATTAACAGTTTGTCACTTGCTTACCTTTTTGGCTCCCTGAGAGCAACAGTTTTCTTGTATCTTTCTGTAGAAAATTTTACTGTGGTAATAAGGGTGATTTAAGGTAAGGCGGAACAAGACAGACAAAGGGGAGAAAAATACTAGTAATACTAACAACTCACTGCAACACCAAGCCAGCTGAGGCCCACACAGCTACACATCCTCCTCCATCCCAACCTATTCATAGCCCCCCTCCTTACACCCTCCCAAAAAGTTTCCAGCACCTCGACGAGGATAGTAAGTAAGTAAGTATGACGGCACTAGACCTTCAAGGTCCAAACTGGCGATGCTGATCTCTGTTCCATGGCCCTTCAGCCAGGAAGTGCAATGAGGCGGTGGAGGCCAGCCATCCTGTGCTTTCGCACACCCTTCCTGCTTAATTTCCCTAGATTTTTCCAGGTACCCATTTAGAGCTTGGTCGACTCTGTCTGAGCTTACAGAGTCACGTCACTGACCTCTGTCCCAAACCAAATAACCGACCACGCCACGAATCGTACCCGTGCCAAGATGAGGATAGGCTGGGTATAAAAGGTTGGAGCTGCTCTGGTGTTGTGAGATGGTTTGGAGTCTCTGCTCTGTCACAAGTTCCTTTCTCCGTCTCTATCCCTGACAGGGATATCATGCTTGCGTGGCATCATAGTGGCATTAGTGTGAACCTTTCTTGAGTTTATATAATCGAAACTGTGTCTGCTAACAATGCTGTAGGGTGACCTTTAAGGTTGTTGACCCTTGAGGAAATTATTGCCTTGTAAATGGCAACAGCATTTGCATTGGATTCTGATCAATGGAAGAAAAATGACGAAGGGAAAATTCTTCAGAGGTTTTGGCATTGGCTCCGCTTAGAAAGGAAATGGATGTAAAAGATTTTGTGAACTACTTCTATCCTTATCGATGCTAAGGAATATGATGAGGAGTTTTGTAGTGTTTTTGCGTCGGAAAGTATCATGAAATTGTAATCCTATTTCAAATGATTTGAGATTAACCCTAATAATTTAATTATACTGTCTGACATTTCTGGGGGGGGGGGGGGGGTAGGTCAAATGATAGAAAGGAGATTTTTAGGAAGTTTATTATTAAAACTGATTACTTCTAAGCTTGAATTTTAACGTAGCCTCATCTAGTGATTTCGATAATAATACTAATGCAAAAACCGGAAAAAAACACGATATACATTTTTTTTCTTTTTATGAACCAAATGGATAAGAACAAGAACAAAAGGTAAAACCACGAATAAATTGAAAAAAGGAAAATATAGATATTTAAAATCCAAAAAATTAAACGAATAAAATGTAAAATAATGCCAAACCCTGATAGTAACAAAATAGGATTTACAAATTTGTTTCAGAAAAAGCCTATAAAGTAGCAAAAGACTAGATTTGGAACAATAATGAGCTTAAGGGAATTAAACACAAGAAAATGTGTCGCTTAAGTATTGCTTGAAGTAGCTACCTTTTTTCTAATTTCAATAGATTATTTGTTAAATTTATGTTTTGTTTATAACAGTCTGGCCCTATAAAATCTGCGAGCGTATACTTAGACATTTGTTTCGGAGAGGAGTGGATTTCCGGGGTGGGTGGACAGTTGGCTTAAAAAGACAAAAAATAAAATAACGTGCAAAATACTGTAAATTCATGATGTATATTCATGATTCTTGTAATCTCAAAATTTTGTTGGAAATCCAGAAGGATCTAAGTGAGTGTGTGCCCAAAGACTGACTACTAATACTACTAACAACAATTCACCGCATCACCAAGGTGCCTGAGGCCAACACAGCTACGCACACTCCTCGTCCATCCCAATCTTTTCAAAGACTCCCTCTTTACACCCTCTCAGGAAGTTCCCATTTCCTTTAAATATTTCTTTCTGACATCCTCGCACCCCAACTGCAGACGACCTGCTTTCTGTTTAGCCCTAAATGGTTGGCCGGACAATCTTCGGCAATAACAAATTTTCTGTAGTAAGTATTTGGTATATATAAAAGATGTGTCATTTATTTAATGAAAATGAAAGGAAAAATCAATAAATGCCCAAATTTGTTGGGTTCAGTAAACAGCTAAAATATACTAGAAAATACCATAAAGATAGTAGGAAACGTATGCTTCATTTCTAGGTCATAACGTGAAAAAGGTGCCTAGCGCTAACATAGCTAAATTAGGACATTTTCCTATTTGCCTTATTCATCTTGGTATTGAAGCAATGACCTATTGTTGCTGTTTGGGGTTTGATTCGTTTGACCAATAGGTCATATGCATTTGTATCACTTGTTTTTTCTGTGCCTTATGTAATCACTAGCTCTCTTGGGTTTCACTTCAGAAAATATTCACTGAATTCGTATATCTCATCGTATCACTCGATATATCGTATCACTTATCTTGCTATAGGTAGTGGCTATTTACCTGCGGCGTTGAAAAACAAGAATCATAATAATACATTTACGCTTTGTCATAATGCAATTATAATACATATGTAATAAATTTATACTTTATAACCTGTCACATAATTCCAGATATAAAAATATAAATATATAAAATACAGTGTCTTATAGGGACTGAACCAAACTAGCAGTCTGAACAAACCTACCTAATAAGCTAGTGCTCAGTCTTATAGCCCAAGGTGGTTTTTGGGGCTCTGCCCCTTTTTCTTCTCAGATAAATGACCCGTTTCCTTTTTGATTACATTTGCTTCTTACATAATTTCAAGGGACAAGCTAAAATCTAGTTGTTAAATCTTTTGTGTCGCAATAAGTAAACTTATGGTTAAGAATCGTATTTCTGTCCGTTTGGAATCGGTCATTGAAAAGATAATGTCATTAAAAAGTCTGTTGATTTGAAATCCTCATTTATTAGATTGGCTAGGGTCATTCTAGGGTCCACCCCAGCCCAAGTTTTGATTGTATGAAAACAGTGATATTTTAGTTACTCCTTTTTTGAGAGTTCGTTTCTAGACTCCAAAGTCTACATTAGAGTCTATGTTAAGAGTTCATGTTTTGTTGGAGTAAACATTGGAGAATAAAGTGAGCTATTTTCTCCAACTGTGCGAGATTATTTTTTCCTGAACCTGGCAGGATAGAAAAAGAGTTTTCGAGAAGTACCGTCGTCGACAGGAGGGTAAGTTTACCCTCCAAAAAGACAAATAGAGATATGTCAGTGGTGACACAGGCTGTGACACCTTGGACCCAATGGATTGGTATCTTAATCACTCCAAAAAGGTAGTGCACTTATCACACTTACACTGGTTGCAATATCAGTGCGGGAAGAAATTGTAGAACCCTTGTAATCACTCAATCACGTTACTATACGCTAACGACATTACCAGTGGCACTGGTGTGGTGTTGGAGATCAAAGACTGGTAGCCTATCGGCTATCATATCGAATAGTACTAACGAATAGTATATATCGAACTAAACGCTAGCGACTCCACCAGTGGCACTGGTGTGGCGTTGGAAATCAAAGACTGGTAGGCTATCGGCTATCATATCGAATAGTGGTGGCCGAGAGGTTTCCATATCGTACAGTGTTGGGGTATGATGACCCAGAACAGCGTGCATTGCGAATGCTTTGAATGACTTCTCACTGCAATTCCTTAATATTTCTCTCTCCTTGTCATCTTCCAAAGTTAAAGATGAGGTGGTATACGTCTACACTCCACATGTGTCACAGTTAGGGATTGGGGCCATTTTTGATTGGAAAAAGGTTGACTTTGTTTTTGCATGGCCACATTGAAGACGAATTAGATATATTGAAAGGATATTGGAGGTACATTTCTTTTGAAGGTTGGTTATGATCATAGAGATCTAAGAGCTGGGTAGGAGAAGAATGGAGCCAAGCCTCTTCTTCCTCCAAAATTTTTGAACTGATTGAAGACGCGATTCAGGACCGGTAATAGGGGTGTAAGTGATGAGATCCAATTTTGAGACTTTTTTTGCAACCAAGTCTGCTTGTTCATTTCCTGCTATCCCAGAGTGTGCAGAAACCCATATAAATAAAACTGATATATCCTTTTCTTGATAATTGTGTAACCATGTTTTCGATCTGGATGGCACTATTTCTTGCTTTGTGTTGCTTGTGTAAAAGATAAGCCAGAACTGACAGTGAATCAGTACATACAATATAAGTCTGATATTTGAAGTCTGTTTGACTTTATATGGCTTGAAAAGCAAACTTGATTGCCATAAGCTTAGCAGAAAAAATTGTCAGGTTATAGGATAAATGGTAGGAAAGAGATTGGCTCTGGGAAGGTATACCAACTGAACAACTACATGTTTTTTCCATCTTTGAGTCATATGTGTAAACTTTGGTCTAGTATTGATATTCTGCCATCTTTCCCAGGAAGATAACTTTCATCAGTAGGCTACTTGGGGTAGTCCTTCATTTTTGTGACACTGTTCTTAGGAATAATCAACTCACCAATTCCTCTAGAGGCCCTAGAAGAGTCATCATCCAAATTGACTGCCAGTTTGCCATTCTCCATGAATTCCTGCACGCCAGGAAGGCATAGAAACCTCTAAAAAGAGGGATTCTCATTTGGCTTAAAACAAGCATCAGGAACGTGGTGACGTTCCATCAGGAACGTCTGGCATCAGGAACGTGGTGACCAATGCTTTCTTTGTAAATAATAGGATTTTGAGTTTTATCTTCTTTGGAAGATGATATCAAACAGTTCGTGGTAATGTACTGTAAGTAAGGAGCGAGCCGGCTCAATGGTAACCGAAACTCTAAAAAAACGGAATTTTGATACCAATAGATACATCAAAAGAATTAGATTTTAATTCTGATTTCAAATATGTAAGTTTCATCAATTTAATCTTACTCATCAAAAGTTATGCGCATGAGAAAATTTGGCTGATTTTTGAAAAAAGGGGGAAAGACCCCCTAAAAGTTATAGAACCTTAATGAAAATCACATCATCATATTTGGCGTATCAGAGAACCCTACTGTAGAGGCTTCAAGCTCCTATCTACAAAAATGTGGAATTTTACATTTTTTGCCAGAAGAGAGATCACGGATGCGTGTTTATTTTATTTATTATTTTTCCCCCAGGGGTAATCGTATTGACCCAGTGGTCCTAGAATATCGTAGGAGGGCTCATTGGAACGGAAATTAAAAGCTCTAGTGCCCTTTTTAAGTGACCAAAAAAAATGGAGGGCAAATAGGCCCCCTCCCACGCTCATTTTTTTCTCAAAGTCACCCAATTAAAATTTTGAGATAGCCATTTTGTTCAACATAGTCGAAAATTTAATAAATATGTCTTTTAGGATGACTTGATCCCCCACAGTTCCCTGGGGATGGGATGCAAGTTTTGAACTTTGCCCGTTGATTACATACTGTTTTGTTTTTTGGGAAGTATACAGACTTTTTCTGGCAGAATTTTTTTGCGGTGGGGGGGGGGCGGGCGGCGGGGGTTACTCGGGAGAATCTTTCCGTGGAGGATGTTTCTTTCGGGTAAGGGACATTTCTATGAAGGGGGTGCCGGATTTCCGAGCATTATTTAAAAAACGATCAGAAATGAAATTAAAAAAAATAGGTTTTTTCAACTGAAAGTAAGAAGCAACATTAGAACTCAAAACGAACAGAAATTATTACGTATATGAGGGGGTTCTCCCCCAAGTCAATACCTCGCTCTTTGCGCTACTTTTTTTTGTGCTTTCAAAAGAGCTATCTATTCTAATTAAAGGGCCTTTGTGATTCAGGGGTTTGTGAATAAAAAAAAAATTAACTTTTAACGTAAAGAGCGTGGTATTGACTAAGGGGAGAACCCCCTTATATACGTAATAACATATACGAATAAAAAAACAATAAATAAAAACAAGCGATACGGCTCAATAGTAATCGAAAGTTTTAAAAACAGGATTTTGATGTCAATAAAATGTATCAAAAGAATGGGCTTATAATGCTGATTCTAAATATATAAATTTTATTAAGTTTAGTATTACTCATCAAAGTCTACGAGCCTGAGAAAATTTACCTGATTTTTTAAAGAGGGTGGAAACATCCCCTACAAGTGAAAGAATTTTAATGAAAATCACACTGTCAGAATCAGCGTATGAGAAAACCCTATTACATAGGTTTCAAGCTCATATCTGTAAAAATCTGCAACTTTGTATTTTTTGCCAGAAGAAAAATATACGAATATAGAAGTTCGTTACGTAAGTTAATTTGTAAATTACGTCAGAACCAAATTTAAAGACAGCCATTTAGCAAAAGAAAAGTAAAATTTTTATGCAAATTTTGTTTACTTATTCAATGACGGTGAGCCAAAATAAAAGCTGCATTAACTATAAAACGATCAGAAATTAAATAAAAAACAAGTTTTTTAAACTGAAAGTAAGGAGCGACATTAAAACTTAAAACGAACAGAAATTATTCCGTATATGAAAGGGGCTGTCCCCTCCTCAACGCCTTGCTCTTTACGCTAAAGTTTGAATCTGTCACACAACTTTATTTTTTAAAACAATAAAAGACTTGAGCGTAAAGAGCGAGGTGTTGAGGAGGGGACAACCCTCCTTTTAAGTTTTAATGTCGCTTCTTACTTTCAGTTTAAAAAACTTGTTTTTTTTTATTGAATTTTTTCTTCTGGATTGAAGTGACTAGATCCCCAGTTAGACCTCGGTACCGCGACAAGGAGGGAAGACCAGTGGCGGCGGGGCCAAAAACAGCACGCCGCGCCGCGCCACCGGTACGATGTTAGCTGCGCGGCATCGACGCGATCAATGTTGACCGCACACATTAATGTTTTAATCAGTCTTTCTCAAATAACAGCTTAAATTTACAACAGATTCGAGCCTATTCATGAGTTCAAAAATTCACAAGTCGCTGGCTGGAAACTGGTCTTCTTCGTTATTCATCAAAAGAAGAAGAAATCTGGTAGAAACGAAATGGCTGTGGCGTTTCAGAACCCTTGCATAATACGAGTAGTTGAAGTATCCATTAGCTATGTATTCTTAACATAAATAATTATCAAAATTAGAATTTTTTTCATCGAGCACTACTACATATAAAATTTCAAATACCTTATCACAAAATTCCTCAGTTATGTGGGTAAAAACTTTTAATATAAATTTTGAATTATAAGATTAATTTTTTCATAATGCCATTTTCCTTTATATTTTCTTCCAACTTTAAAACAGTTTAAATGGGCTAATTTTTTATTGATTTTTTTTTTTTTTTTTTTTTTGCTCTTTTGGATTAATAAGAACCATTATTTCATTAAAAACTGGTTTTTAATTAAAATTTCAAAAAAAATGCATTTTAAAGTTTTTTTTGGCTAAAGTTTTCTTTATAGAATATATGTCATGTAGGCTAAGGCTGAACTGCTGCTTTTTTATCGCTTTTGGCTGCTCTTTTGGATATTATTCATTTTTTTCTTTTGGGGATTCATTCCAAATTATAAACTGATAAATACCTAATATCAGTCAAATTATAAACTGTATCTAAAAGGAGTAAATTTATCAAATTGAAAAATACATGATGAACACTTCACATGAGGACACTTCAATTACAATGGCACAAAAAACACTTAATAGTTTATTCTTAGGTAAAAAATGAAAAGCTCATCCGTTTTAAGTGTAATTAAATGAAATAATATGCAGACTGAAGTAGCTCCAGGAAGATGTTGAAATTTTCATCCTAGTTCGTCACTTTTAATCCAAGCAAAATGTTAGGACACTTAGTATCAGTTATAGAGTTTAAGCTTTGATTTCCAAATGCTCACAAGAATTACCAAATTTAAGAAGGTCGCAACAATAAGTCACTTGTGGTCAAAATAATTAGACTCCTCTTTGATCCCCACCCAGGCTCAAAGCTTCTGCTATGGTCATTTCCATGGAAATCTCCAAAGATTTTCTTTTTAAAATAGCTGTCAAGCGTAGTTAGGGGTATTTAGACTTTTTTGCTTTTCTTCAAAGCTTTGAAAAAAGTGTTATAATATTCCAAATGTTACATTTGTGCATATTTTTGGTAATCATTTGTGGGGTGATCGAATTTTATAAACCACTGTAGATACGTAAGAACGTTGCAACATCTTGTACCCTAAGGTCATAAGACTGTCAAAGACTCCTCCTTGAACCTCCCAAATTGAAAGCTTTTATTATGACCTGGCCTTTTAATGTAACTTGGGCACTGGACCAAGGACGCCATTGTTACTCGAGTGCACCGTTAGGTGGGGATGTCGATATCACTTTCGTCACACCAATTCGTTTTAATCTGAATCCGCCTGTACATATGAGTGAATTTTTTCAAAGTAAACCCGTTTCATCATTAGGGAAAAAAAACGGATTGGACGCATATGTCCCTTTCTCTTTGGACGATAAAACCATGCAAGTGCTACTTCAAGTATAAATCACGAAAATCTTGTTAATTTTGTCAACTTTTCAACTTTTTGGCATCCCTGCTTTCAATAAAAAAAAAAAATCAAGGTACTATCACTTAAATATAATAACTCCCTATGCCCCCCTTCTGGGTACCATCTTGATAGGATACCGTCTCTGCTTTAAATAAAAAAAAAAAATTAAATTTTTTGCACCCCTGCTTAAAAAAATTGCGATTTTATAATTTAAATATTTTAGCTAAATACCCCCCCCCCCCCTCTAGATACCACCTTGATAGGATGCCGTCTCTGCTTTAAATTAAAAACAAATTAACTTTTTGGGATCCCTGCTTTCAATAAATAACATTTCGAGCTATTATCATTTAAATATAATACCTCCCTACCACCCCCCCCCCCCTCTGGATACCACCTTGATAGGATACCGTCTCAGCTTTTATTAGAAAAACAATTTACTGAATAATTACAAGGTCACTATATGGTTCAAACAAACACTCAAAATAACGTTAAACAGCTTAGTGTTCCTTGAAAAAAAATTGAGGGTATGAGTAAAGGGGTACAAAGACAACAAAAAAAATGTCGAAATTATTCATATATACCTCAAATTATTGGAAAACTGAGTGATAGATTCGCCATGGCATTCCATAAGATCCAAAGAATCGAATTAAAAGGGAGCACGCACAAAAGCCAAATAAGGCCAGTAGCCTATGAGAAATCGCAAAATACCGAAGACAATGAACAAGTCCTAATGGGGGGCCCTGGGTCTATCAACATATTTCAATGGCTTCCCAGGGGGTTTGATATCATTTTCTTGTGTCTCCACTTTAAATGAAAAAAATAATTATCTTTTTGGCATCCCTGCTTTCAATAAAAAAAATGAGGTATTATCATTTAAAAATGATAGCCCCCTATCTTCCCACCCTATAGGCAATAATTTACAATTTTTTTATGAATCATATTTTTGGGGTAACTTCTGGTTCAATCTTTAATTCCTCAACCTTGTACGTAGCTTAGTCTATAGCTAAATTTTGTCTCAACCGTAGGCTATTTTTTTTTTTTGGGGGGGGGGGGGGAATGTTCCACAAAGAATATTTTATTTTATATCAGGTGTTCAATAATTGAGTATTAAACATTAAGAAAATCTTAAATAAAAGCAGCAAAAAAAAAAAAAAATCTGCAAACTTACAATTCAGCTGTAGAAACAATCTGTCGGCTATCAATTTCAAAATCCAAAAAAAGGCTGAAGCTGTATAGTAGTGAATGCGTTCTATAATTCTATTCAACTTGAAAATAAAATTTTTGACTACGAATGATGTAAGAAATAGCGATTGGGAAACTGCATTCAAAATGATTTAAGCTCATTTCATAAAGACAATACTTTTTTTTTGTCAACATATGAAGAACTATGTATATTACAATATTTGCAATAGCATATTGCACCTGTCTGGTTTTTATGCAAAGTAACAAAAGAGAGGAAAATTAATGAACAAGAGAGTAGTGAAGAATTATGGTATGCAAAGTAATATTTGGCAGGGAAAGTCACTGGTGATAAATCACTAGGGCTGGCACCGTGATTGCGTGATTTTTGGGGATTCGGGGAACCAATTTTTTTTTCGGGCTGACGCATAGATTTTCGGGGATATACCCGAAAATTTGGGGATAGTGTAAGCTCTGCTTGATTTCTAATCAGGAAATTTGAAATACTAAACCACACGAGAAGGAAAAGCTCCGACTTTGCGGTTGACGCAATAAAGAATTGCCGTAAAAATAATTTAAAGTCGACCGAATGCCGCCGCAGGCGCGCCGGCGGCGTTACGACACTTCGGTGGCGTTCACCCGGGCCTCTCGTCGGCGGCGTTCGGTCGATCCGCCGGTGCGGTGCCGGGGTCTATCCCCAGTTCACAGTACATTGCTGCAATGGGAGTTTATTTTAAGCAGCCAAGGGATCTTTGCAAAATTCCATGAAGGATAGTGTCAAGTTTCTTCAGGAGACATTTCTTAGCAGCTCCATATATAAATGCCCCATAGTCCATCTTGGATATTGCCACTGACTTAACAATAGTTGATAAAAGCTATGGGGGCTCCAAGGCAGAAAGCGATAATGAAGTTTTCTCGTTGTTTGAGACTGCCAATCACCTCATGTAGATGGGGTTTCAATGTCAGTTTTTTGTCAAACAAAAACAGTTTCAGGTTAGGAATGGCCATTGGCATGGAAGGAAAGGAAAGCGGGGCCACAAGTTTTTTATAAGTATTTATCTCTTTCTCTGTGTCTTGACCTTTATCGTGGCTAAAAATTATCCTAGCTATGTGTACCGTCTCTTAAGATGTATCAAATAAGTATAAATTGAATTTATTTGATTGTTAGTTGGATATATTGACTGCTTTTCAGACCAATGAATTTTCTTGCTTGCGCGTTTCTGATTGTTAAAATCCTTGAAAAGTAATTTTTGTCTGAAGGAACACTGAAGTAACCAAATTCTCCATTCTGAATTCGCAATGAGACTTTTTGAGAAGAATGTTTTGTAGATTTTCAGTTTTTCGCCTTGAAACTTCTCAAGAAGAAGGAAATTATAATGAAAAGCTTTAAGTCGTATTTTCATTTTTCAGTTGGTACGTGCATACCATCCAGACAATATTGCATGGAATCCAAATTTTGATGGGATACATGATGATGTTGATTGTTATGTCTTATAACGCGTATCTAGCTTTCTCTGTTCTTTTTGGAGCGGGACTTGGTCACTATACGTTTTTCATATTCAAGCCAAAGCAAATACAACCTGAAGCAAGTCTAAAAAGTGATGAGGATGATGATGACAATGATCTGATTCTTCGTACAAGTCCTGCTAAGAGTGAGTCGCCCATTTTGGGGAGACAAACTGAAACGGAAGTTGTGATTGAACGCTCTATTCAATGACATAAAAAGAAAGGGGTAGTAATACTTTTCAGTTGTTGGGCGCACCTGTTTTTTGAAAGTGAAACTACTTGGACAGGCGAGCTTTCGGTTTTGGAAAGCAGAACGTGTTTTGGATTATTTTTATTAGAAGGTTTTTTTTTCATTAACATAGACTGACTGCAGTAATTCAAAACATGCTGTATTACATTATATGCATATTAAAAAGAGTGAAAATTTTGAAAAAAAAAAGAAAGAGAAGGTTCTTTATGAGACAAAAATAGGATGTTAAATAATGTATTGAATCGGTAATTCTCTGTATAGTGTTTTGAATTACTATAGATGTAATGTTTCTTGGATAGCTACTTTCATAAATCCACCCCAAAAAGCCAAGTTTGCTCCATTAGAGTAGGAATGAATTCAGTTAAGAGCCGAATTGAATATGAATTCAGTTGTAGCTATAATTATTTTAACTATGTGACTTTTTAAACGAAATTTTGGCTATAAATAGATTGTACCTCTTTCTTAAAAAGAGGGTTTTAGTTAAGAGGGTTGAGTGAACTTATGATTTTAGGGTCTTGCATTTTTTTTTTTTAAGATGGTTCATTGTAAATCAGGGTCTAAATGACCTTGAGAGTTTTGAAGTTATTCTTCTCTAGATGCTGTTTTGACCGACATTCCAGAACGACATGTAGATGATAGTAAGTTGGATTTTTGAAGAATCTTTATTATTATTGCTGTTCCCGAGTTAGCCGAACTGTAATTTAAAAGCGAAATATATTGCTAGCAACAGAAAGGGAGATTTTCTGAAATTTAAATTTTAGAAGATGAACAAAACCTATTTTGCATGGGCAAGGACTAAAAAAAGAAAAACGGTAATTCATACTGAAAATATTGACTGTCTAAAACCGAGCGCGTATCTACGAAAAAGGAATGTATATTGTGTGTTAATACAAAGATTTTATATTAATAATAATCTTAAAATATATTAATAATATACTTGATAAGTATATTATTATTATAATTTTTTGTAATACTTAATATGATTGATCAAACATATTTAAAGTAACTTATATTTAAAAATATAATTAGTATAATATATATATAATTTAATATATTTTTTAACATATATTATAATATATAATTTAATTATTATAATTACTTATAGTTTTTATAATATACTTGAAAGTTTGTATGTTAAGGATGATAGCTTCAGCTTTTTTTAAATATTAATTTTCTGTTGTTAGCCTTTAACATGCTAAACCATAGATATTTGAGAGCTAGGAAACACACTCTAAATATTTGTAATGCCCCTCTTATTTCAACTGTGATGTAAAAAACACTTCGGGTTGCATATTTCCACGAGACCCGTTGTTAAAATGTTAAATGTTACCTTGACCTCCTGATTTTCGGTTTCAGATCTACAGGGATATCACATTACAAAATAATTCTATCCGTCTTCCCTCTTCTGCGATATTTTATAAATAAATTTCAAATTTCTACATCTGATATGTAGTTTTTTTTTTTTTTTTTTTTTTTTTTTTTTTTTTTTTTTTACACCACCTACAGAAATTTGACTTTCAATTTGTCCCTCTCAAGATCAAATGAAGTCTTTGAATTTATTCCCTCACCATCGATGTTTTCGTCTATAAATTTCAGCTTTTTGTTATATAAAGCTTAAATTCTATTTTGAGAATTACCCAAAGAAGTTTGACTTCGAGGTTATGACCTTTAAAGTCCCCTCACTCCAATCTTTTCTCAATAAATTTTTGGATTTTTAAATTCTTATATTGAGCACCACTAAAAAATAGATAGCTAAATATCGATTTAAGCCGCAAACAATATATATATATATATATATATATATATATATATATATATATATATATATATATATATATATATATATATATATATATATATATATATATATTTTTATATATATATATATATTTAGCACTACCTAAAGAGATGTGATTTTGAAGTCGAATTAAAGCCTACGAAGTTGAAGTGCCTTGATTTTGAAGTGTTTAAAGTTGCTCCCCTTATTCTCTTTACTTCCTAGAATATTTTATCTTTAAATTGGCGCTTCTATCGTATTGAACTTGACCTTTTTTATGGAACGTGATTTGGTTTTTCTTCGTTGAAAGTGGGTCTCCATTTGGCAGATTCTGGCATTATGCTAATTCTGCGACGCTTGCAGTCTCAAATCTGTAAACTGCCACTACGGGACCGGTAAATATTTCTCCATCGATATCGAATTTGCAGATACGTGTTGCGGATTTGCAGAATCTGTCAAATGGAGACGCACTTTAAGAGTATATGAATATCCTGCATAGCTAGGATTATTTTAAAGACTAACTCTATACTGTATTTGAGTACTAGCTTGTATATTTCTCCATCGATATCGAATGTGCAGATCGGTGTTGCGTATTTGCCGAATCTTTCAAATGGAGACGCACTTTAAGAGTACATGAATATCCTGAATAGCTAGGATTATTTTAAAGACTAACTCCAAACTGTATTTGAGTACTAGCTTGTATATTTCATTTAATTTCTCTATTATAGTTATATGATTTGTATTGTCTAACTCCAACTGTTTTATGACTAAATATAGTTTTATGACTATATCTTTTAATGACTAACTCCAAACTGTATTTGAGTACTAGCTTGTATATTTCATTTAAATTCTCTATTATAGTTATATGTTTTATATTGTAGGCAGGGTTCTTATAAATGTTCAAGTTTTGAATAGTGGTTAAGAATTTATGATCCAGTTGGAAGTGTTGTATTATGTCCTCACATCCAGGTATGTATGCGGGAATATATTTCTATATATTATATATTTAAAATATACATATATATATAAAGGAATATAGTATATATATATATATATATATATATATATATATATATATATATATATATATATATATATATATCTAAGTGCATTACTGAATTATGGAAAAACGTAGGGGGGGGGGGGGCATAAAATTACTGGTGGGTCTGAACCCGTTGTTCCCTTCCCCCCTGTGTACCTGTCTGATCATGTAACATTCCTTTTGTATACCGTAGTTTGTTTTCGTATTTTCAAGTAGTAGATCCGCCGTCAAGTAGTACATAAGGTAAAAATCGCCTGAAATTGAATTTCTAAAATAATTGACTTTGCAAACCTTGTATTTTAAATGTTCCAACTTATTGAGATAGTCTCTCACCCTTTAATAAGTCACAGTAAACTACTCAAAATGAGCCGTTGTCTAAAAAAAAAATCCCAGTTCGAAAGCTGTGGTAAAACGCCCCTACATTGAATAAATTTCACGATTTTTAGCTTGAAAATAGTGTTTCTGTTCACCCCTTAAGCGCAGAATTCAACTTATGAAGCCCATTTTTATGATCTGGTAAATCCTGGTAACTATTTTAAATAACGCATATATCTATATCGTCACTGTTATGCCTTAAAGTCGTATCTGACACTTTCACACACCTTAAGTAATAGCCAAAAACCATTTGCTAAGTTGTTCTCTAGGGGATTATCAGTAGGATGATAGAAGTGTGATTGAACGTAAATTGCTGTGCTAAGCCTCCCTTTGAATATAGCTTGGAAAACGGTTTTTGGCAATTATTTCAGGACTTTTCAAGACGTCAGATATGACCTTTAGGCGTTACAGCGATGATATGTCGTCTATTCTAATATTACTTGACTCTAAGCATTTAAAAAAATTCTCAATTAGTATTTCATTCAGATCATAGTAGTTTTATATTTCCACGGAAAATAGGGCTTGAAAAACATCGAATATATGATTGTGAAAAAAAAAAGATTTTGGTAATTTTGAAATAGATAAATTTGAAAAGAACAATCTGGTAATTGAACAAATGGTAATTTCTTTATGCTTATTTGCCGTGCTCAGGCATGTAAAAAGGAATTTATTTATGAATGGGGAAATGGATCCCATCTTGTGGTGCCATCTATTAATATTATTGTTAATGTATGAAAGTGAATGAAAAGTATTTGAAACTTTAGACAGTAAAGTCTTTTTACTATTGCTTGATTTAATCAACCTTGATTGATCAACCTTTAATAAATCATCATAAGAACGCTCGAAGTGAGTACTAATCTAAGAAGCTTCAAGTTCTAAAGTTATTGTAAAATACGCCTGTATTGAATAAATATCAGTGGCGTAGTTTCATCAAAATCCTGGGGGGGGGGGGGGGCAAAGTTGGAGCCATTTTTCGAAATCAAGTGAAAATAATAGTGAAAAATAAAAATTTAGCCAAAATAGTACCATAGGGGCAAAGATATACTAAAGAAAAACTGACCTGTTTCTCTGGATGCTTGAATTATGCAGACTTATCTTAGTTTTGACAAGATTTTGCAGAAACTAAATTTAAGCTTGGGGGGAAAACTGAGGTCTGGAGAGGGAAAATGCCCCCTGTCCCATAGCAAATTACGCCCCTGATAATTATGACCGTTTTTAGATTGAAAAACTACATCTGCTCAACCATTAAGTGCAGAATTTGACTCAAAACGTTCTTATTGGACTTGATAAATCCTGGTAACTTTTTTGAATATGGTACACCATGCATTAGACTAATATCAGATCAGTCGATACAGTGCTAAAATGGGCGAGGGGGGTAGTGAAATCCCATAACGCCTTTTGAATTATTGCTGTCACGTATAACATGTTTATGATTGCAAAATTCTCTGTGTGCGTTTTAGTGTGAAAGAACTCGTATGAAAAAACAAATTCTTGAAGTTTCAGGTGATCGCCTTTTTTTGGGGGGGGGGAGGTCATGGATGATGTATTCACACACAAAAATTAAATACGGACTTACGAGCCCCAGCAAATTTTTAAGAGCCATAGTATTCAGGCTACCGTGGAGGACTGGCGTAGCCTACACTTAGTATATCTATATTAGCTAAAAGACTTACCGCATACGCTGTAAGATTCACCTGCAATACTACTTTATATATTGTCCTATCAATGTGATAATGGGTCAAATGCAAAATCCAAATTTTAAACGAATGTGTGGAATTCCACAATATCTCATTCTATTATCATGTTGACTCTTTTTCTATCTCTTAGTTTCTTGTTTTTTGTATTTGTCAAATTTTTTAAATAATAAATTTGCGACTTGCTGTAGATTTACGACTTTTATGTTTACTAATTTCTCTGTAGCGCTTTACCATTTCGTTTGGACGAAACTTTAGAGAAGCTGCAATTTGTTGGATAAGTACTTTCCACCGTGAAATGCACCTTTGATCTCGGTAATTCTAACATTAATTACGTTATTTGTTGTGTCTAGTTTAACTAATAAAATTTTTTTAAGTTCCGCATAATTTTGTTAGTAGTGTTCTACTAGTTTAGGGGTTTCTTTTGCATTTATCGTGGCATTAACATTGGGTCGTAGAAAATGTTTTTTTCTGAACTTAATTCAGCGTGATTTTAAGTTGATCTGTGCAAAAAATGTGCTTTTTCAAGAAGTTGGTGACGGATATTGTGTCGTATACAGGGAGGGGGCGCTGATCAAAATTTCGCTCCGGGCGCAAGAGAGGCCAGAACCGCTATTAATTTCGTCATTAGACTAAATTAATTGAAGAAAAAATGAAAAGAAGTCTCAAAAGAAATTCAAGAGCGATACTTAGACATGAAAGTAATTAGGTCATTAGGTCACCACAGTCTTCCTTAATTAATGGTAAACTCTAGTCATAAATAATAAACTCTTACCCTTTTTCTAGCTACAGCAGCGCCCATTGTATTCCCATGGTTAAAAGGATCTCGAAGATACCCCATTTTGTGTTTTTCAATGCCATCAAAAGATACTTTTTCGCTAAAAATGTGACACTTTCGGCCGACAATATTTGGCAATATAGGGGGGGGGGGCTATCTTGCAGACCACAAAGGGCATTCTTCTGAGTTCGGAACAGTTCTCTTTCCTTTTCGCTTTGTTAGGGGGCTTGGCAAAAAGAAAATTCTGGGGAAAAAATCACTTGCGTTAGAATTTTTATATTTTGTCTAGAGGGAGGCTATCTGACACTCATAAGTGATTCCTAGCGCCTTCAAACCAGTAATCAGTGCTAAAATTTTAGCAAAAATCATGGTAAAAAAAAAATCTGTCACAGCAACAGCCTGTTAAATAAAATTTTCTAAGTAGAAGAGCCACAACAAAATTACATTTTCGGTGAAATAAATACAAGCTATAAATGTCCATAGCTCATTCCTCCTGCTCTTTAAGTACACCACACAACCCCTTCCAACCCCTGTTAGGGTGGAAAAAAAGAAGAGCAAAATTTAAGCAGGCAATGAAATTTTATAAAGCTGAAAAGGCCTAAACCCTATTTGGCCCAAGATGTTATAATCCCTCTCTCGTGTAATGAGGTCTAAACAGCTTCGTCACTTTTTTTTTTCTTCAGAGGCCTTTTTTGTGAGATGGAAAGCGAACCCGGCTATTAATTGTTTATTTTAATTACTCACAACTAGTGCAAATCTTCCAGGCCGTATGTCGCAAGAAAACAAGAGTTGGTTACACTTGGAAAGGGAATCAGGCCCAAAAGTGCTTCTGGCTGTTTCTTTTTACGCTAAATTCAAATTATTATCCTCATGAGTTTAATAAAACTTCCAGTGTTGACCTTTGTCTGCATGGTATTATCAATTTGTTCAAGAAATGAATAGCATTTTTGATAAACTTGAAATATAATGATTGAGACCAGTTATTAAGAGTGGTTTGAGTAGAGATGACCCTAAAGGTCCGAACCCCACACCATATATGGGCATAGACTCCGAACCCAACACCATATTTGGGCATAGCCTCCCTGGGGAGAACACTTGCTTAATGGGGTCAATGACCTAAATTCCCAAGGTCGATGTTGTTGTTGTTGTAAGTGCATGCTCTCAGCGAATGTCAAACACCTGTGCTGTCGACCTCAATTCGCCCATCGTGAATAAATAATTCCCATTAGAAACAACAAATTAATTTCCCCTTTCTTGACAGATCAATTAACCAATGACATCATCTGTCAGACTTTAAAAATTTTCGCATAGAAACGATTCTCCAGGAATAGATCCAAGTCATTAATGTCTTTGCCTCGGAAACAACTCTTTTGGTCGAACTCCAAAGGATATTAATAGCCAAAGGCCATGGAAACAATTCTACAAGAAACATCTTAGCGATGAATTGTTTTAGCGCGGGAATCAGGTTTCTTATTAATTTGAAATGCATTAGCGCAGAGATGCCAAAAACAAAAGGAACACGCTGAATTACGTTTAGGGATTATTTGGGCGAAACTGTTTTAGACAGGTTATGGAACTATTTCGGCGAAACAGTTAGAGACATTTTAAAAGATGATTTTTGAAGAGATTTTAGAAGAGAATTTAATGGTGAAACTCTGTGGTCGTTATAATACACAAGTTTCATTTGAACAGTGTTGTGAGGTCCTCTAACCCAACCCCAAAGGGTTCCAATCCTCCTACCCCAACCCCGAAGGAAGCCCCCGGTCCTCAAAGGCCCCCCAAGCTCCCAAAGGGCCACCGGCGCCCCCAAAGGCCGACCCAGACCCCAAAAGGCCATCCCCGGGCCCCCCAAAGGCCCATCGAGCTCCCAAAGGACCAACGGGGTCCCAAAGGCCCTCCACCGGTCCTCAACGGGCCTCCCGGTCCCCCCCGGCCTTTCCGGACCCCCAACGACCCTACCGGGGTTCCCCCGGTCCTCCCTGGGCCCCCAACGACCTTCTCCTGGCCCCCAAAGGTCCCTTCGACACGCAACGTGCCGTCGTAATGTACCGTGAGGACCGACACTACCGCCGACGGTGTTACAGGGCGGTACCCCGGGGCCGGAACGAGCCGCAGGGGCTGTACCACAGGGCTGCCCCGCAGGAACGCGCCGCAGGATCCGCCGCAGGGATGCGCCGCAAAAAAAGTACACTAAAAAGTAAAAATTTCGAAATGTTATCCCCCAAACGCCCTCCTCAGACCCCCAAAGGCCCTCCCCTGGTCCTCAAAGGTCCCCCGGGCTCCCAAAGGGCCAACTGGCCTCCAAGGGTCCCCCGGACCCACAAACGTCCACCCTCGGTTCCCACAGGTCCACAGGGCTCCCCAAGGCCCTCCCCCGGTCCCCAAAGGTCCCCCGGGCTCCCAAAAGACCCCTCAATCCTCACGGGCCCCGGGATCCCCAAACCCCCACCCTGGGCCCCAAAGGTCCTCCCCCGGTCCCCATACATGCACACAAAAACTTACACACACACAAAAACTTACACACACACAAAAAAACTCACACACACACACTACAAATTACACACACACACACTAATAATAACACACACACTCAAAAACTTACACACACACACACAAAAACTTACACACACACACACACACAAAAACTGACACATTCAAAATAAAAATTAAATTAACACACAAAATAAACAGAAAAAAAAAACATACACACACACACACACAAAACTTACACACACACACACACACGAACTATCACACACACACGCCCAAAAAAAAAAAAAAAAACACACATAAACAAACAAACACTCACTACAAAAAACTATATCATGCACACAAAAAAAACTCTCTCACAAACACACTCACGCTAATACACACACACACACACACACACAAAACTTCAGAAAACAACATATAAATCATAAACAATAGAGAAAATAAATCAACACACAAAAACTTAAAATCACACACCCACACAACATCACTTACACGCAAACAAAAAAACAACAATTGAACAACACCACTAATACACACACACACACACACACAAACTAACCAACAAAAACAAAAAAATAAACTAACCAACCAATATCTTGGACACACAAAAACTTACACACACACACACACACAAAAACTTAGACCCAAACTAAAAAACTTACAATCACACATAAAATTAAATGCACAAAAAAAATTAAAAAAAAAAAAAAACTTAAAATAATTAAAAAACTAATAAAAACAAAAAACAAAAATTAAAAAAACGCACACAAACGATAACTTAAACACAGACGTCAAAAATTACACACACACGACATAACATACACACACACACACAAAAACTTACACACACACACACACACAAAAACTAAAACAACCACACGAAAAATTAAATTCACACAAAAACTTACATGCACACAAAAACTTAAACACACACACAAACAAAAAACATAAACACACACACACACAAAAACTCACACACACACACAAAAACTTACACACACACAAAAACTTACACACACACACACACATACACAAAAACTTACACATGAACAAAAAAAAAACTCACACACACACGCACAAAAACTTGAACACACACACGCACAAAAACTTACACACACACACACACGAAAACTTACACTCACATGAAAAAAATAACAAACACAAAAACTTACACACACACACACACACAAAAACATACACAAGCACGCCAAAACTTACATGCCCACAAAAACTAACTAACACACCAAAACTGACACACACACACACACACACACAAAACTTACACACACAAACACACTAAAACTCACACACACACTCCAAAAATTACACACACACAAAAACTTACACACACACACACACACACACAAAAACTTACACATGAACACAAAAAAAACTCACACAAACACGCTCAAAAACATACACACACACACACTCACAAAACTTACACAAACACACACGAAAACTTACACAAACACGCCAAAACTTACACACACAAAAACTTACACATGCACACGAACACTTACACACACACACACTAAAACTTATACACACGCCAAAACTTACACACACACACACACACACAAAAACTTACACACACACACACACACAAAAACTGACACATGCACACGAAAACATACATGCACACAAAAACTTAAATGAACACAAAAAATTAAACACACACACACACACACAAACTTCACACACACACACACACACTACAAATCACACACACACCCCAAAAATTACACACACAAAAAAACTTAAACACACACACACACACACACACAAAAACTTACACATTAACACAAAAAAACTCACACACACACTCACAAAAACCTACACACACACAAACAAACAAAAAAATACAACACACAAAATAGAAAACTTACACACACACGCCAAAAATTACACAAACAGAAAATTACACACACACACAAACACACACACAAACTAATACACAAACAAACAAAAAAAACTTACACACACAAAAACTTACACACACACACACACACAAAACTAACACAAACACACAAAAAACTTATATCCACACGCAAAAGCTTAGACACACACAAAATTACACACACACACAAAAACTAACAAAAACACGAAAAAAATTACCTTAACAAAAATAATTAAATTAACTAAAAAAATTACAAACAAACAAAAAATTACAAACACGAACAAACAATTACACACACACACAAAAACTAATACAAACACACACGAAAACTTACACACACACGCCAAAACTTACACACACACACAAAAATTAACACACACACACACACACACACAAAAACTAACACATGCACACAAAAACTTACATTCACACAAGAACTTATACACACACACACGAAAACTTACACACACACGTCAAAACTTACACACACAAAAGCTTAGACACACAAAAACTTACACACACACACACACACAAAACTTACACACACACTCAAAAACTTACACACACACACACAAAAACTTACACACAAAAACTTACACACACACACACACACACAAAAACGAACACCCACGCGCAAAAACTTACACACACACACACAAAAACTAACACACACACACGAAAACATACTCACACACAAAAACTAACACACACGCACACAAACTAACACACACACACAAAAACTTACACACACACACACACTAAAACTTACGCACACACACTAAAACTTACACACACACACTACAAAACTTACACACACACAAAAACTTAAAAACACACATACACAAACTAAAACTTACACATTCACACTAGAACTTACATGCATATAAAAACTTACATTCAAACAAAAACTTACACACACGCGCGAAAACTTACACGCACACACAAAAACTTACACACACACACGAAAACTAACACACACACACACGAAAACTTACACACACACGCCAAAACTCACACACACACAAAACACACAAACACACACACACACACAAACACACACACACACACACACAAACAGAAAAAACTTACACACACACACACAAACACACACAAACTTACAAACACACACAAAAACTTACACCCACACACAAAAGCTTAGACACACAAAAACATACACACAAACACAAAAACTTACACACACACTCAAAAACATACATGCACACAAAAACTTACATGAACACAAAAACTTACACACACACACACACAAAAATTACACACACTCACAAAAAATAACAAATACACACAAAAACTTACACACACACAAAAACTTACACACACACACAAACACACACAACAAACAGAAATATTCAAATTAAAAATGAAATGAAAACACACAAATAAACAACCACACACACACGATCTATTACTAAAAAACAATAAAAAACTTACACACACAAAAGCTTAGACACACACAAAAATACACACACACACACACAAAAAAACTAGCACACACACGCAAAAACTTACTCCCACACTCAAAAACTTACATGCACACTAAAACTTACACACACACAATAACTGACACACACGCAAAAAAAATTACACACACACACAAAAACTTACACACACACACGAAAACTAATGCGTACACACCTACAAACACACACACATACACACAAAAAACTATAACATGAAAACGCCCAAAAACCAGAAAATACGCAAAAGACTTCCCGAGCTAAATTAATCAAACGCGTAAACAACAACACACAAACACACAAACTGACAAACACACACGAAAAAGAAAAGACACACGCGGCCCCTTAAAAACAAGAACACACAAAAACTTACACACACACACATGTCAACATAGACGAACCCATGAACACTTAAATACACATGAAAACACTTCCACACGGGCACACATAAACACACACACACACACACAAAAAAAAACTTACATAACCCCAGGCACAAATACTAGCACACAAAAACAAACAAGCACACAAAAAATAACACACACACACACACACACACACACACACACACACACACACACACACACACACACACGAAAACTTACACACACACTCCACAACTTACACACACACAAAAACATAGACACACACACACACACACTAAAAAACAAAATAACACAAGCACACGAAAAATAAAATGAACAAAAAAAATTACACACACACACACACACACACACACAAAACTAACACACTAAAACCCACGAAAAATAACACAAGCACTAGAAAAAAAAAACACAAACAAAAACATACAAACACACACACACACACACACACACAAAAAAACTTGCAAAACAACACAAAAAAAACACACACACACACACACAAAAACAAACAAACACACACACACACACACAAAAACTTACACACACACACATTAAAACTCACACACACACTAAAAAACTAATACAAACAAAAAATCACACACAAACAAACACACACACACACAAAAAATTAAACAAACAAAAGAAAAAAACTTACACACACACACAAACACACACAAACAAACAAACACACACAAAAACTTACACCCACACACAAAAGATTAGACACAAAAAAACTTAAAAACACAAACAAAAACTTACACACACACGCAAAAACTTACATGAACACAAAAACTTACATGCACACAAAAACTTACACACACACAAAAAATAACACACACTCACAAAAAATTACACACACACACAAAAACTTACACACACACAAAAACTTACACACACACACACACACAAACAAACTTACACATGCACACGAAAACTTACATTCACACAAAAACTTACACACACACACACACACGAAAACTTACACACATACACGTCAAAACTTACACACATAAAAGCTTAGACATACAAAAACTTACACAAACACACACAAAAACTTACACCCACACGCAAAATCTTACATGCACACAAAAACTTACATGCACACAAAAACTTACACACACAAAAACTTACACTCACTCACAAAAACTTACACACACACACACAAAAAATTACACACACACACACCAAAACTTACTCACACACACTAAAACTTACAGACACAAACGCCAAAACTAACACACACACAAAAACTTACACACTTACCATATCACAGTTACATTGTCTTAATTTTTAAAATTTTATTTTGAATTTCTGTAGTGAAATGCAAGAGTTGGAATATTTCAGTAGTGACTTGTTGTGCTCTACCTTCTCACAGTTACATTCTCTTGATTTTTCGAAGTTCATTTTGAATTTCTGTCATGAAATGCAAGAGTTGAAAAATTGGGGTCTTAGTCCACCAGCCCGAATGGTGGAAATCCACTAGCTCAGTATTGGGGTCCCAGTCCACCAGCCTGAACGGTGGAAATTCACTAGCTCAGAATTGGGGTCTTAGTCCACCAGCCTGATTGGTGTAACTCCAATAGCTCATTATTGGTTTCTATTTCCCCATTTCTGATGGTTTTAAATTATGTTTTTATGTTTGTTTAGGTTAACTTAACATGAGCGCTCATGATAAGTTAACCTAACCTTTTCCGGTGAGTATGGTTAGGTTAGGCTAGATTAAGTTAGGTTAGGTTAAGTTAGGTAAGCCGATGTACGCTTCACTTAGGTTAGTTTAGGTTAGGTGAGAGACAGGCAAAAGTTAGGTGTATGATTAGGTTAGGTTAGGTTAGATTAGGTTAGGTTAGTTAGGTTAGGCTAGGTTAGCCTACGTACGCGCGCGTACGTAGGCTAACCTAGTCTAACCTAACTTAACCTAACCTAATTTAATCTATCCTAACCTAACCTAATCATACACCTAACTTTTTGCCTGTCTCTCACCTAACCTAAGCTAGCCTAAGTGAAGCGTACATGGGCTAACCTAACCTAACTTAACCTAACTTAATCTAGCCTAACCTAACCATACTCGCCGGAAAAGGTTAGGTTAACTTATCATGAGCGCTCATGATAAGTTAACCTAACCTAACTTAAACAGTGAATTTCCATCATTCAGACTG